>NW_017731583.1:295361-330547 GCF_001890085.2 Hipposideros armiger
CTAGCAATCATCAGTTTTTCCTCTATATCTCTGAGACTATTTCTGTTTACTGTGCTTGCTCATTCAGTTTTTTAGATTCCACATATAAGTGAGATCATATGGTATTTGTCTTTCTTCAACTGACTTATTTCACTTAACACAATAGTCTCTAGGTCCATCCATATCGTTGCAAATGGTACAATTTCATTCTTCTTTATAGCGGAGTAATACTCCATTGTATAAATATAACACAGTTTCTTAATCTAGTTGTCCGTTTATCATTTTTTTCCTTTAATGGAAAAATATCTAAGACCTCCTTGACTAAGCCAAGGTCATGAAGATCACCTCCCAAGGTCATCTTGAATTTACCTTTTTCCCTCACTCTTACTCCCTAGGCCTCATAGTTCCACCTCCTCAGTTTCTTCTCCTCTTCCTCAGGAACCCCATTTTTATCCCCTTTTTCACCCCACTTTTTTTTCCTTTTGGCAGTGCTTTTTTTTTTTTTTTAATTCCCAAACAGACCAAAATCCACAAGGGAAGGGATTTTTCTGTTTTGTTCACGGATGAGCCCCAGGTGTCTAGAGCAGTGCCTGGTATACAGCAGGTGCTGATTAGATGCGTGCTGAATTGGGTCATAGTGTTCCTGGGGTGGCATGCACCGCACCTGAAGAAAAGTCCAATCTTATTGTCCAGGTCCAACATGATCTGGCCCTGCCCACCCTGACCCCTTGCCCACTCCCCTCCTGCCACCCTGGTCTTCTCACTAATCCTCACATGTGTCCAGTTCATTCCCATTTCAGGGCCTTTGTTTTAGCTGGTCCCTTGGCCTGAAATCACTTTCCCCTGCTCTCCCCAAGCCTGGCTCCTTCTGTAGGTCAGAGCTCAGCCTAAACGTCACCTCCTCCAAAAAGCCTTCCCCAACATCCTCATCTACAGTAGCTTCTCCACCCCCCTATGTCTCATCACACTATCACATCATCCTGTTTTTATTGTCTCCAGAGCACTTATCTCCAATCTAGACATTTCCCCAGCTCATATCTTTGCTTAGTGGTTTGTTATTCTGCAGGCTTCACAGATCCCAGGAGATGAAGCAGGAGGGGAACAGAATTCCCAGCCCCTCTTTAGCCAAGCCCTTCAGGAAATGTCCTTGGTTATTATGGCCCCGAAGGTCTCCTGTCCCGTTTTCATTCCTTTCCCACTGTGGTAAGCTGGAATGTTGGTGGCTCCCAGTGAAGCATGCTTCCTGGTAGTTAGGTCATTGTGAGGTCTCACTTCACATTGACTGAGTTTGGCCATGCCACTTGTTCTGGCTGATAAAATATTAGCAAGTGTGAGAGAAGTAGAGGATTTATAAGCTCTTGTATTCTGGTCCTTGTTCTCAATGGAACTTGGCTGCCATGCTGTGAGGAAGCCCCAGTGAGCCATGTGGAGAGGCCAAAGTACCTGGGATGACAGCCCATGCTGGCAGCCAGCTGAGCTCGCAGCTGACAGCTATCAACTGCAGCCATATGGATGAAATCACCTTGGGCGTTTCATGGCACTTGAGCCTTCAGCTCACTGCAGCTATAAATGATCTCAGCTGATGCCGCTCCTGCCCTCTTCACTGGGCAATCTGCCCCTGCCTCACTTCAGTTTTTTTTTTTACTTGTATTTCTATGACATGGCTTATTCTATTCTTGTACTTTTAACTTATTTATGTCACTATATTAAGTAACTGCATATATATCTATATCTATATCTATATCTATATCTATATCTATATCTATATATATATATGTAATTTGGATATAATATCCAGTATAGACTTGGATTATTTATTTTTTATCCATTCTAACAATCTCTGAATTTTAATTGATTTGTTTAGACCATTTACATTTAATATAATTACTGATATTTGGAATTTTGCCTACCGCTTTATTATTTGCTTGCTTTCTCATCCCTTTGCTTTATATTCCTCTGATTCCCCTTTCTTGCCTTCTTCTGGATTAATTGCACATTTTTCAGTTGAAAAGAGTTTTGGTTTTGCTGTTGCTATTTCTTCTACAATTTATCACAATCTTCACATACGTTTAGCAGGATTGTTGCTTTGTGCTCAAAGTGCTGGTGAGAGTGTCAGAGAGTTTTTTGTGTGTATGTATTTTGTATTTTTCTCCATGTTTGTAATACACCCTCAGTTTTCATCATCTCTGCATACCTGTATTGCAGAGAGGATGTTACTCCATGCTATTCCCCCTTCCTTGTGCTTGACTGCTTTTGCTTGTTGCTGGATTCTGGGCTAGTGGTGGTGGCTGACAAAGGTTTATTGTTGGCCAGTTTTAAGCTCAGTGGAGGCATGTCGGGTGTGCTGAGCCTCATTGAGAAGAAGGTAGGGAGGCTTTCTCAACATTTTTTCCCCCATGTCAGCCAAACTATGCCCTTGATCTGTGTCAGTCTTTACCAAGTAATCCTCAATCCTACCCTGTTGGAAGCACCCTTCTAATTGGGCATAGGTATAGGATTCTGAGCCCATGATGGTTTTCTTCCCCTCAACCCGTGGTAAAGGGATTTTTCTTTTGCCCTTTCCCCAGGGGCAATGGGTCTTTGCTTTGCCCTTAAGGTAAAAAGCTGTTACTCCTTCCGGAGCTTCGGGTTTTTGTTTTATAGGAAAGAAATATCTAAGGGAATCAGGTAGTATGACTTTCCCCTCCAGCAGCTAAATATCATTTTCTGCCAGCTTGTCTCAACAGGAGGAGCTCTTATTGGTCCAGATTTTCTCTTGAGTTATTCTTATTTAATTTTATAGCAGCTGCTATGCAGCCTCTTCTCCCCTCAATGCTTTGACCCAGGTGAGCTAGTTCTTCTGTCTTATCTCTTGTTGTAGATGCACGTTTCTCTTTGGCATTCCAATACTTTTGTTGACTTGCAACCTCAGCTTTCAGATGGACTCAAACAAACAAACAAACAAACAAACAAACAAACAAAAAACAAAACAAGAACAAAATAAGCAAAAAAGAACTATGAGTTTACAGTTCATTTGATTGTATCTCTCATTATTATAATGAGAGCAATGTTCCTTCCAGCTTTCTACATCCTAGCCAGAAACATGTTTCTTTGTTCTGGCTCCAGCTACATGATCTAAAGATAAACAAATTATATGTAGCTACAATGAACTAGGGAAATGAACTAGCACTTACTAGCTTCCTGCTAATAATGCCACAATTTAAATAAGTTAAATAATATTAGAAATGTCAGACATCGGTGACAATCAGATTTCTAATCTGAACATTCAGTAAAAGCAAATAATTAGCTGCCTACTCAAAGTATAGGAGCATAGTTGTTTAACATCGGCCACTAAGTAAAGAAAAGAAGAAGAAGAGGTTCATCCTCAATGATTTACGTATCTGTTGAAAACATTGGTAGAATAGAGATTTGATCATCATGATATATGTCTCAGACACACACTTTTTAATCTTTTTAATTGTAAGATTGATTGATAACGTTTACTATTTTTCTTAATATTTCATGGAGTTTCTTCAAATTTATAGTACTTTCTCCTTAAAATGTTTCAATGAGCTTGCTTTTAAGGGTAATAGATATCAATCAAACTAAAATCTAAATGACTACAATCTTTAAATACATAGAGAGGAGACATTGACAAAGACAATTTTATTTCAAGAATGGTAAATCAGCAACCTCAATTGGTGTCAATACAAGCTTAGTTCAATTTTTCATACATTACAGATACTGTATAAATAATATCACATAGAGGGTTATTTAATGTTGACTGCACTGTGTTTACACAAGAAAAAAATTGCTCCCCCAGGAGGTTTTATAAATCATTTAAACAATGTAGACAAAATAAAATGGTTTTATTTATTAATTCTTAGTTCAACAGAAAGTTAAACTAGAACATCCTATTCCTAGAGAAGTCCAGTCAATAGTGGTTTCACAATAAGAAGAATACATTAGAACTATTTATAAGGATTTACTCTGAGAAGGTCACTGAACTTTCATCAGTATAACCTGTTAGTCCTCTAAGATCCCTATGAAGTAGAAAAATATTTTATCATTACTACTTCATAAATAAAGGATATGAGCAGTTACGTATCATCACAGGGAATTTTGGTAGAAAACTAAACATGTTTTCTATTTTTTCATAGACATTTACATTTGGATTAATTTATAAATGCATATAAACATTTTTTTTAATTCAAGTTTATTGGGGTGACAATTGTTAGTAAAGCTACATAGGTTTCAGGTGTACAATTCTGTCATACATCATCTGCATATCACATTGTATGTTCACCACCCAGAGTCAGTTCTCCTTCCATCACCATATATTTGATCCCTTTTACCCTTATCTACCACCCTCCTCCCCCCTTTCCCTCTGGTAACCACTAAACTATTGTCTGTGTCTATGAGTTTTTGTTTCTTCATTTGTTTTTCTTGTTCCTTTATTGTTTTAAGTTTTAGAATACCACATATCAGTGAAATCACTTGACTTTTCCTGTCTGACTTATTTCGCTTAGCATTATCATAAAATGTTTAAGTCAATTTTATAACTTTTTAAAAAGTCCTAAGAATGCACAAAGGATTTATATTGTCATTGCTGGACATTAACTAACATAAAGATAAGAAATAATCAATAAAAAAACCATTGTATGAGAAACAATAGTGTATAACTACACACACTTCTCTAAGATTAATTCTTCTCTTAATTTTTAATCAACTTTATCTTTGATGTCCTCATACTTCTTTCAAGTGCATCTTTAATTTTAGTCTCCAATATAATATGATTTTATGAACAAACACTCGATTCTTTGTTCATAAGACTATCCTGCTCTTATTTAATCTTGTCTACATTCTTTACAAAATACTGAACTCATGTCTTTGCCTGTTTTTGTTTTGTTTTTAACAGCAGAACAGAACACAAGATCTTTTGGACAGCTACAGTGCTTATTCAGAAGTAATCTTTTTTAATGTTTTACCAACGCTGCTTTCTTACTAAGAACTGCACAGTATTATACAACACTGATAACTGCTTTCTCTACCTTTCTTTCAGCAAAAGACACAGGGATGAGTTTTTACTGACATCAAAAGAAAGCATTTCTTCCTGTTCTTCCTACAGCCTGTACACTATGTCATTTGATGTATATTTTGTGCTTTCTGATAAATCACTCACTGGTTCATCACAATATCATTGTGCCTGAAGTGAGAGGCTCTTCTCCCACATCTTGAAATCTAAGGGATAATGGTGAAAAAAGAAAATGAATTTGAAATGCTCAATTAAAAAAATACCATGTTTCCAACTCTACTTTGTCATAGATCATGCAGACACTTTTACAGCTAGAAAGATTTCTAGTATAGAGAAACACTAAGAAAAACATCTTACTCTTTACTGATACACTTCCAGTGACAGGTATCTCACTGCCAATTTCATTTATAGAGAGGTTCAACTAATTTAATCAATATCTGACTCCTGTTATCATCCAGTTTAAGTCCCATGGACCTATACAGACCAAGTCTAATGTTCTCTTCTCAGGAATTTTTAAGGGCAATGCTCATGAACTGCAGTGAATATGTTGTTCTTCTCTGAGCACACACACCCTTTGAGCTTTCTGTGCTTCTTTACTCCTTGTAGCCTTGGTGAGAATATTTTGGGGGCATGTGGTAGGGGTGACCAGAAGTTTACATTATCACCCCAGCATAACCACAGCTCTACGGGCTGACACATGAACAAAGGACTCTCCTTGGTCTTTTTAACTAAGTAAACCAAGATCTCTCTTTTTTGTTTGAAATATCTAAGTGGTACTACTGTTCCTTCATTAACCATGAATGACTTGTTAATATGCTTTGTCTATATCACACTTTTCCTTTTCTTTCTCCTCTTTTATAACTCTTTTTCCATTCTCATTGTCAAACCTACTTTGGGCTGTTTATCATATGGGCATCTTTCTTTCAAAGTGGTGCATTTTTCAATGTTTTTTTCTTAAAATGAATTTTCCAGAAATGAGCAAAAACGTGCTCCATGACCAAGGCAGAATAGTGTGTACCAACACTCTCCTTGTTCTGAATGTTATTGTCTTACTAATAAAACCTGAGTTGGCATTGCTTTACCGGCATTCCATCACCTAATTTGTTGCATTGAGTTTGAGATCAACTAAATGCCTAAGGAGTTCTCACTGACCATCAGAAGGAGGAAAACAGTGAAGTTAGGATATTAAACCCCTTTGATGCCTTTCAATGAGATTGCCTGTAGGCATAGGTCCTTACTCCTCTCAAAGTAACTTGTTCCCTGTAAACCTTCTTCTGGTTTTGGGGAACCTGTTCCTGCCTTTGAGTCTAAGTTTGCTAACTGTGCTAGCCTAGCTTCCTTTGTGATTTCTCTATACTTGGTCAATACTGTTGTTTAATATTGTTGTCAAAAAAATTTCTTGGGGCCGGCCAAGTGGCTCAGTTGGTTAAGAGCTTGCTCAAGAGTTTGAGCTCTGAGCAACAGCAGTTCTATGCTCGGCCCGAGCTGAGCTGCCACTAAGCTGCCAATAGGTAGCAGGATGGCTCAGCTTAAAAAAAAAAAAGTTTCTTAAAGTGATCCTGTTTTGAGGGTGTCATTTGTTTCCTATCTCAAACATGATGAATACGAACAAATATGAGTCCTTTCCCTGAACAATAGACATCTCTATTCAGGATGACATAGATCTTTCTCTCTAAAGATAAAACACAAAATAATATTTTGAATCCAACCCAAATACTTTACTAAAGAGGTTTTTTAAAAAGATGTTTGTTAGACAATATAGCTAACATACAATATTATATCAGTTTCTGGTGTACAGCATAGTTATTCAACATTTATATGCCTAAAGTGATCAACATAAGTCCAGCAACCATCTGACACCATACAATGTTATCAAAATGTTATTGACTATATTCTCCATGCTGTACATTAAATACCCATGACTTATTTGTTTTATATTTGGAAGCTTGAACCTCTAATTCCCCTTCACCTTTTTCCTCACTTTTTAATTTTTTTCAATTACAGTTAACATTGAATATTATTTTGTATTAATTTCAGGTATATAGCATAGTGGTTTTATATATATATAAAATTTAAGAAGTGATGCCCCTGACTAGCCTAGTACCCACCTGACACTGTACATAGTTATTACCATATTATTGACCATAATCTCTATGCTTTACATTACATCCCCATGACTATTTTGTAACTACCAATTTGTGCTTCTTAGTCCCTTCACCTTTTTCAACCTGTTTCCCAACCCCCCTCCCATCTGGCAACCATCAAAATGTTCTTTGTATCTATGAGTGTTTCTGTTTTGTTTGTTTATTTTGTTGTTTAGGTTCCAGATATAAGTAAATGTTTATCTTGTTTATATTCCAAAATAAGTAAACTCATACTGCATCTGTCTTTCTCTGTATGACTTACCCTCCAAGTCTGTTCATGCCACCATAGATTGCGTGAACCCGTTCCCATCTATGGCTAAGCAATATTGCATATATGTACAATGTCCTCTTTATCCATTCTTCCCTCAATGGACATCCAGACTACTTCCACATCTTGGCTATTGTAAACAATGTTGCAATTGACATATGAATGCACATGTCATCTGGAAGTAGCACTTTTGGTCTCTTCAGATAAATATGCAAAAGTAGAATTACTGGCTCCTTCTTTGTCTCTTGTTATAGCCTTTGTTTTAAGGTCTATTTTGTCTGGCTACCACAGGTTTTTATTTTTTTTAATTTCCATTTTCATGAAATATCTTTTTTTCATTCTTTTACTTTCAGTCTGTGTGTGTCTTTCAATCTGAAGTATCTTGTAGGCAGCATATGTAAGGGTTTTGTTTTCTTAGCCATTCAGCCAAAGCATTTAATCCATTTACATTGTAAGTAATTGTTGATAGATGTGTAACTATTGCCATTTTATTCTTCATATTTTTTTAATTTTTTTTTCCATCTTAAAAGAGCCCCTCTACATTCCTTGTAATACTGATTGGTGGTGATGAACTCCTTTAGCTTTTTTTTCTCTCGGAAGCACTTTATCTGTCCTTCAACTTTAAATGATAGCCTTGCTGGGTAGAGCATTCTTCATTGTAGATCCTTGCTTAAATCACTTTGAATGTTTCCTGACAATCCCTTCAGCCTTCCAAAGTTTTTCTTGAAAAATCAGCTGACCATCTTATGGGAACTCCCGTGTATAATAAGTTACTAATTGCCTTTCTCTTGCTGCTTTTAGGATTCTCTCTTTGTCTTTAACGTTTGCCATTCTAATTATAATGTGTTTGGTGTGGGCCTGTTTGGGTTCATCTTGTTTGTGACTCTCTGTACTTCTTGGGTTTGTATGTCTATTTCCTTGCCAGGTTAGGAAAGTTGTTGGTCATTATTTCTTCAAATGCATTCTCAATCCCTTGCTTTCTCTCTTCTCCTTCTGGTGCCCCTATAATATGAATGTTATTTTGCTTGATGTTGTCCCAGAGATCTCTTAAACTATCCTCAGTATCATATTTTTTTGTATTCTTTTTTTCTTTTGCTGTTCTGTTTGGGTAATTTCTGTTACCTTGTTGTCTAAAATGCTGATCTGATCCTCTGCTCCATCTAGTCTTCTGGTGTATCCTTCTAAATGCATTCTTCATATCAGTTATTGTATTCTTCACTTCTGACTGGTCCTTTTTTCCTTTGTTGAAGTTTGCACTAAGTTCCTTGAGCATCCTTAGAACCAGTGTGTTGAACTCTGTCTCTGGTAGGTTGCTTGCCTTTATTTAGTTTAGTCTTTTTCTGGAGTTTTCTCCTGTTTTTTATTTGTGTTTCTTTGTTTCCTCATTTTGGCTGCCTCTCAGTGTTTGTTTCTATGCATTAGGTAGATCTGCTATGTCTGCTACTGGGTGGACTTATATAGTAGGTGCCCTGTGGGGCCCTGGCACAATCTCCCTGGTCACCTGCTTCAAGTGCTCCAGGAGTGTCCCTTGTGTGGGTTGTGTGTGCTCTCCTGTTATATTTGAGCCTTGATTGCTATTGGGATGTCAGTGTGTAGGATTGACCCTCAGGTTGATTCACTGTGGGATTTGGCCATGTCTACAGGTTACAGGCTGCTGTGCTGGAGGGCTTATTACATAGAATTGGATTCACCCCAGAGGGCTCTGGTACTTTTTGAGACCACCCTTTGGGTGTGCAACTTGTGGGGCTAGTTGGGTGGAGCTCTGGTATGATCTGAAGTCAATCTTCAAGTATTGTGTTGTCAGAAAAGTCATGATGTATTTTTTCTATGTTTTTCATTGCAAAAATGCATCATGACTTTTCCAACAACCCGATATTTTGGTTCTGGGGCTTCTTGGGCAGTGCTCTGGTGCAGGCCCAGGTAAGGCACTGACCTTGACTAGCCGGGGACTACCTGGCAGGAACTACAAAATAATCCATGGTTGGTCGATGACTGTGCTGCACCTGAAGGCTTGTGGGAGAGGCCACACTGTGAACTGAGAATGGCTGCTACCAATACAGGGACTGGGGTAGATCTGCAAAAAAAAACAGGACACATTGGCTTGCTGCCGCTTGCTGGCTTCGATAAGGCTCAGCTACCAATGAAGCCTCCTGAGGTTTGGAGTTGGGTGTGATGGGGTCCCAGTGAGTCAGCAGGGTGGAGAAGCAGCTCACCAGACCAATCAGATTCAGATTTGGACAGACGGGGAGGGCTCAACACAGGAAAGATGGCACCCATCAGCCGGCTGCTGGCTGCTCGGGAGGAAAACCTCACACAGGAAAAATGGCAATTATCTTCCAGCTCACACACACCCTGAAGCCACTCACATCAGCCTGCCCCTCATATGTCTCCAACACTCCCAAGTAACCATCCCTCCACTGAAGCCCACGGTGAGTACCTGCGAGGGTATGAATCTCTGCACAGGCCCTTTACAAGGTTGGCTGGGTTTCTTGCCGTTTTTCTATCCCACTCTGATGGTTGGAATCCCCACTCTTTTTTTCACAGCCAGATGTTATGGGAGTTCTTCTTCCCAGCAAGCTGGGGAGGTCAGTGTGGGGCCAGGGTCCTTTGCACCTCCATGGGGAACCTCCATGACTAATATATTCCTCCCAATTTTCATCTGCCACACACAGATTTAGGGCCAGCTCCTTTTGAGTCTCTGCCCCTTCTATCAGTCTCAACATGGCTTCTAATTTATATCATTAGTTATAAAACTTCTGTTCTGCTAGAGTTCAGATAGTTCTCCAGGTTGATTGTTCTATAATTTAGTTGTAATTTTAATAGTGCACATAAGGACGCAGGCACAGTGTTTATCTACTCTCCCATTTTGGATCATTCTACAGACCTAAAGAGTCTTATGGATACCTCTGATTCAGTAGAGAGAACTTGGACTTTTATAATCAGGCACAACTTGGTTAAAATTCTGATTTTACTACGTTAAGATTGTGTCTTAGGTCTATGAATCTCAATATTTTCATTAGTACCACAGGAATTGTGATATATCATTCTAGGTGTTTGTAATAAGTTACATATTTAAGAACCTTATAGAGAACACGAAGCTTAGTAGATCTTCCATCATTTATTCCTCTTTGACTTTCAAATATTCTACAACAGATTATAGCATCAGGTACATGGCACATCCTGGACACTAAATGAAAACAGGATCTGCATTTGTTTGTTAGTTTTGAGATTACATGGCACCGCTTCTAGTTTAAGCACCTCCCAGAGTTTAGCATGTTAAGTCTTGTACATTTAGAATATTCCCTGGACTAGAGTTGTAGAGTCCTGGATTCTACTCTCTTACCTAATATTAGTTATGTGATTATTTTTTCTTATTTATAAAAAGAAATTTCTAGAACAGGAAATTTTGATGCTATTTTATAGAGCTAACATTCTGATATAGACTATGTGATTCAGATATGCAGTTGATGTATATTTTGGGGTAGAGTTAATTAAACATCTTTTAGTCTGAATATCAGGAGTTTAAAAAATTAGAAAGTATTTATACTCTAGTAATTATCAAAGATGAAATGATTATACAAATAATTTTTTCTGTAGCTTGCTTTTCCTGAAAGTTTGCCATTAAATCAATTTATCTCAATCTTTGTCACCATCATACTGATTTTGTTACCACTATCAGAACTCCCAGGCAACAGGACTTTATCCTTTAGCAGAAGCTATGAATAAAGAATATATATTTATATTTTGATTAAGTTGGAAATGGGGAAGTGCTATAAACTGATTGGCTGACTTTAACAAAATACCATTCATAAAATACTCCTTAATAAAATAATATTTTATTATCAGTATAATAAAATGCTATTATTATATAATAAGATTATTATGTAGTAATGTGTTAAAATATTCTTGAATAAAATGGTGTTTTTATAATAGTAATGATACTATTTAATAAATATTAAATACATTAGTCAACAACATACTATAGAGCTATATTATATTATTATAAATAAAAGGTAACTTTTGATATGAATGAACTATTTCTATAGTTGTATTTCATCAGCAGGATACAATTGTATTAATAGGTACATGTTCTTTACTTCATATCTAATAATACCAAAAGAAGTGAAGTTGCAGATAAAAAGTAGGAAATAATTTTACATGCTTATAAATAGAAATGACTATGAACTTTGCTCACAATAAATGACCACCCATTAGCTCATTGATTCATAGCAAACATTAAATATTTGTATTTTAATGGGAAGAAAGAAATGTCCTAAGTTAAGAAAGGCTGAGAGGTATGACCCAAAGACTTAGGTTCAATCACACTTCTTAAAAACCACTTCTCTATTTGAAAAGGAAATGCTACACAATAGTGAAAATAATAATGGTAAAGAAAAATCTCATTTGCAAGACCCCTTGATTAACAAGCTTTAGAGCAGGGGTTCTCAATCTGTGGGTCACGACCCCTTTGGGGGTCGAATGACCCTTTCACAGGGGTCACCTAAGATCATCGGAAAACAAAAAGATATTTACATTATGATTCATAACAGTAGCAAAATTACAGTTATAGCGTAGCAACGAAAAAAATTTTATGTTTGAGGGTCACCACAACATGAGGAACTGTATTAAGGGGTCACGGCATTAGGAAGGTTGAGAACCGCTGCTTTAGAGGATATCATTTTGAAAAATCATTCATAATTCCACCATCCAGAGATAAGTATTTGTATTTGCTTTTTAAGTTTTCTTAATGAAGGTATTTCTGTTCATGTTGATAGCATTCTTTAGAGTTGAGAATTATAGAATCAAGTAGTATAAATATTTTTAAGTTTCTGAACATGTGTTGCTAAATTCTATATTGCTAAATCTCTCTGAAAATATTATATTAATTTACATTTAAAACAGCAGTACAAGGAGTGCTGCTGCCATACTTTGCTCACTCACTTTGTTGAATCACTGTCTAATTGCAAACTAGTTTTACTAATGAAAATCCTTGGAAGATGGGCAGATAACTTTAAGGCAGGTAGTCAGTTTTGTTTAGAAACACCTTTTGTTTGTAATGCTTGCCCAGTTAACCTTTATCCAGACTTCCCCATCTAAACTTTGTCCCTCATACAATTTGAGAATCAGCATTGAGAATTAACGTTGATTATCTTAAAGAGATCCCTAACTTGGCCAACAGAGGAGAAAATATCTAATACAGATTTTTATTATTTTTTTTTAACAAGCTGATGGGGAGTAATACATAGAGACAGATGTCGGAGAGGTTTGGAGATGTTTGTACATTTCAAGTGAGTCAGTTCCAGCTGGGGGCCCATTTGTCTCTGGATTACTTGTGACAAAGAGAATCTTGCCTCTAGGACATTATTTCAAGTTTATTCAAAATTTCATGCAAAAGTAGTCACCCACAGATGGTTTCTTTGTACTTTGCCTAAATTGAACAAGTCATCCCAGAACTGTTCTTTGCAATGGACGAATGCCCACTCCACAAATCCTTGGTTGTCAGTCTGCAGGGAGTGGAGAGGGATGGAATGCAGATGAGAGAATCTAACCTCTTCCTCTCTCCAGGGCAACAGTCAAGTACATTTGCCTCGCTGCAAGGCAAGTTCTCTACTTTATGGGAGATCAACACCAAACGATTAAAAAACTCTGCCTAGGTACCTTTAAGACCACATTTTACTGACACACAAAAATATATGCTTTTGACCTTAAACCAGGCTTTTCAAAATTCTCTATTTTAAATCTTATAATTCTTTAAAACCAACTTCAGGTCATCAGGTCCATGGTTACCCCAACCCCATAGCAAACTCCTTTCTGGTATAACCTATGTTGTCCTTTATTGCCTCCTATTTCTTTGTTGTTGTTGTCGTCTTTGTTGCAAGCATGCCTTGAACTTGAAGAAAATTATAATTATAATAAGGTTAGGGCTGGATATTTTATTTCAGCCTATTTCTTTTGGTGTCTTGGACAAAGTGGTTTCCAATGTTATGTGCTGAGTACTTGCTAACAACTTTCAAAATGTGGAACATACCAGCTGTTTAGCTTGTTGGATGTTGGGACAATAATTTAACATAATCATGCTGAATGTGTATGGTGTGGTCAGGGAGTGATATTTTCTCCCATTCATTTCCATATGTTGATTACTTAAACTGGAAACAGTTTCCATTGGACAAAATGGGAAAGGAAAATCATATTGAATCTTACTGCTAGTTATCATGGGCTTTAATGAAGTGATTCCAGGAAGGTCAAACTAAGTGTAACAAATAAACCAAAAGATACCATTATACCTTTAGAAAAACATGTTTTAAACCTTTTTTTAAAAGAATATTTATAAGAGAGAGAAAATTAAGTGAATTGTTGGGTGAGGGGACTGCTCAAGTTTTTAACAGTTGGAGAAAACATGCAATCTTTGGAGTATTTACCAATGCCTCTGTAAAAATGCCTTTATGAATAAGACATCCATGGATCCCAGTGTGGCCAGGATAGTCCTTGCTTGTACCTGATGTCTTGGGAAATCATGGATAGCCTTCTTTCACCCCCTTTCATATCTATTCTGTCACAAATGGGATAATAAATTTTATGACCAATGCACAAATTCATGTCTTAGTCAAAGTCCTTGCTTTCAAAGCATAGAAAAACACAAACCAGCTGAATAAAAAGAAGTATTCCAAGATTAAATAGTTACATAATTTGTTAGTTTTGAAACACATATCACATAGTGGAGTGTTTAAAATATATTGCTGGCTTTATTATATAGAGTAAAAGTAAATATATATATATATATATATATATATATATATATATATATATATATATATATTTCTAGACAGATTCTGAACTAGTTCAATGTGTGCAGACTTTCAAAATAGAATTTGAGTATTTCTGTTATTTTTACTTTGTTGATGCAAAGTAAATTACAATGTAGTATATTGTGGAGAGTTTTTAATGGAATGCTTGAGTTCTTTCCTTGAATTGAAAAACAACAATTCTTTAAAGGGAACATTTCGATCTGATTAAAACTATTCAAATTGAGAAGAAATAAATGACTTCATTGCAGAATGATGGGATATGTGCTGAGTGACTTGTAGCCCCAAGAGGTGATGAACTTGTGTGTTTAGTTTTTTAAACAGTGTTCTTACCAAACAAGTGGCTTTTTGGATCAAGAGCATGGATTCCAAAAGGTAAGTCAAAATCCATCACATGTTTTCAGAGGCATGCCTACCTAAGAAATTTAATCTCATAATGGAAGCTCATGTCAGTCAATTTCTATTTTTTAGATATGAAAGATGTTAAAAGAATAGTTGTAGTATTTCAATGTGCAAATTCCAGTTGAAGTAGCTATCAGTCTTTGGAATAAACAAAACCATCACAAATAGTGTGATGTTCTTGAATGATTTATTCTTTTAAAATGCAATCAATCTTTTTCTGCTTTATTGAAGAGAAAGGGTTTAATGGTTAGTTTCTAAATTGTTTTAAAATATTTATCATAAAATTTGAAAATAATAGTATATGTGAAAAAGGAGCATATATTTTGAGCCCTGGGATGTGGTGGGGGCATGTCCCAGAATGTGAGCATGAGCAAATTGCTGTTGTTTTTGCTGTCATTTGCCCATGCTGTTCATTGTCAATATATGTATTTATGGGCCAGGCAGTCTGGAGACAGAAAGAATCCCCTTAAGTAACAGATAAAAGTGACCGATGAGATTTGAGGGAATGAGAGGGTGGAAACTTACGTATTTTGTGAATCATGAGAGATCAAACAAACACAATATCCATGTAACAAAATGTTAATCACTTCTATGGTCCTGGAAAATGAGCCCTATAATTTACTCCTATTATTAGCAATACATTGACTCAGTTCTCACATTCCAGTCATTCACTTAACTGTGCCCATTGGTTGAAACCTCATTATCACTCTATTTACTTACACATTCTGATTACCAAACACTTTTGGCTAGCTGAAAATCAAAAATGGGTCTCGAAAATTATTTTTCAAATGGAGGAAGAGAGTGCTATAAAAAGAGATTGAGGCTGGCCAAGTGGCACATTGGTTAAGAGCTGGCTTGGGATGTCAGCTCTGAGCAGCAGGGCCCCAGTTCAGATCTGCCCTCTACAGCTAAGATGGTGAACAACAGCTCGACCTGGATCTGGGCTGACATGAGTCACTGGTGACTGCGTAGGCTGCAGCCCCTGCTGCAGTGGGTTGCCATGGGTTACTGTGTGTGGTCGGCAGCCAGTGTGAGCAGCCAGTAGCGGGTGCGAGCTGCCAAGAGACGCCGTGAGAGGCCGGTGACTGATCTGCCTCACCCGGGAAGAGTGCAATGATAATACCAACATGAGCCAGTGAAGCAATGTCCTCTACAACTAGACTAAAAAACAAAAAGGACAGCAACTTCTCTGTTCTCCTTCCCCTGATTCCCCAATAAAAAAATCTTAAAAAAAAAAAATGAGAGAGAGAGAAAGAAGAAACCAAATAGCCAAAAGCTATGGGCAGTTCTTGCTTATAACCTCATTGAACTAACCAAGGGTTAAAAAAAAAAAAAAACTTTGAGAAAAATAGGAAAATTTGAAAATAGAGTAGGTATAATATTAAGGGATTATTTTAATTTGGTTTGGCATTGATAATAGCATTGAAATTATTTAAACTCTATCTTTCTTGGAGATGAATACCAAAGTATGTATTGACAACGTTGAATGGTGTCTGGGATTTGTTTTCAAATATTC
Source organism: Hipposideros armiger (assembly GCF_001890085.2). Taxonomy (NCBI): domain Eukaryota; kingdom Metazoa; phylum Chordata; class Mammalia; order Chiroptera; family Hipposideridae; genus Hipposideros; species Hipposideros armiger. The sequence goes on from NW_017731583.1 coordinate 311,488, forward strand.
TAGGAAAAAAAGTAGAACACATAAAATACAGTTTCAAAATATCGATAATATTGAAGATTAATAATGGGATTTCCATAATTAGGACTGAAAAACCAGCATTGTATTTCAAGTCACTTAACAAGCCAAATCTAAAATGTATATGATTGATGAAAGATCCAGAATTAAGCAAGGCACTCCTGAGGAAGAATGAGGCGAGAGAACTCGCCTTACCATAAAGCAGCATTAATTCATTTAACAAGTATTTATGGAAACCTATTATTTGCTAGGTTCTTTTCTAGGCATTGAGAATATAGCAATGAAAGTATAGTGTTAGTGTAGAGATAGGCCCAAAGATAAACTGAAGAGAATATAGAGGCCAAAGATAGACGCTTCATGTGTTGGTACTTGACATATGACTGATTGGAAACAGGAAGGTCTTAGGAGCAAATATGCTGGGACAATCAATAATCTACAAGAAAAAAAAATAAGATTCAATCCCTACGTCATTTGAACACACACATATACACTAAAAACACAGATTGGGTTGCTGACAGATTATAAACAGATGTGAAAGATAAATATTAACTTTTGAGAAGAAAATACTAGCAAACATATTTGATCCAAATGTAGAGATAAATTTCTTAAGCAAGGTATAGAAAATGCTAAGCATGAAAGAAAATGTTTATACATTTGAATAGATAAAAATTAAGAACTGTTCATCAAAGGATAATGTAAAGACACACATACATGCACACACACACGCACACACGCACAGATAATTAAGAAAAGTTTTCAAATTCTGTAATTAATTCTTACCAAACAGTAGGAAATCAGCTAAACAACCCCTAAAATGGGTAACAAGGCAAAAACAGGCTTGTCTAAAGAGGTTGTATAAAACGTGAATAATCATAGGAAAGGTTAATCTACGTCTTATGCTGCTAGTGGGAGTATAAATTGGCTTAATCACTTTGAAAAAAACACATTTACATTCTCTTATAAATTTGAGAATGTTCATTGTCTATGACCCAGCAATTCCACTGTTAAGCATATTTCCTAGCAAAACTCATAGTCACAATGTGCCCAGAGTGTTTTTATAATCTATTGCTACCTAACAAAGTACCTACAGACTTAGTGATTTAAAACAACATTCACTTTATTATTCAGTTAAGGTCCGGAATTAGTCAGGGCCCATTTTAGTGGTTCTTCAACTCCAAGTGCCATCACTGGGGTCAGTCAGTGGTGTTCCCCTGGCGACTGGTCTGGTCTGGAGTTTTCATGAAGGTTTTCTTTACACACCTGATGTCTTGATGGGGACAGTTTAAGGCTGGTGTCCTATGGATGGGCTCTTCTGCCTCTCTCCACGTATTCTTAGAGCTTTTCCACAAGGTCTGTTCAGCAGGATAGGCAGACCACCCTCTGACTGTACACAGATTATGTTGTGCTCACATCTTTAAGATACCAAGGCAGAAACTATGAATCCTCTTTAGATCTAGATCTGAAACTGGAAAGGCATAATTTTATTCACATTTCATTGGTTGATGCATCACAGACTAATCCAGATTCAAGAAGACAGGAAATAGTCCAAACATTTTCACGCGCAGAGTGCCAAAGATGTGCAGACATTTTTAGCCACAGAATATTCACAGCAGTGTTGTTCACAACCCTAATATGATAACTCACATGCCTATCCATAGAAGAAAAAATATATTATAGTTCATATAATGGAACACTATGTAACTAAACATTCACTTCAAGTGAAAATTCCAATCAAAAAGAGAAAGGGAAATGCAACGTTTATTATTTTGATTTCTTAAAATACATGTTAAAACTGTAAAAGGAATATCCAGAAGAAAAATATTTTAATTTCGGCAGAGTGTCTCCTTGGGACTTTGGAAGCCCTGTAATTTCTTTTGGGATTCAAAAAGCTCTTGCATATCAACATTTTGATGACTGTATGTGTAAATGTAAATAAATGAAAATCATAAGGATTAAATTTTCTTTGAAATACACAAAAATTTTGAGAGACAACATGTTTGGGACATATGCTTGGGCTCAGCAAAACAGTAACTATGAGTAAAATATCCCAATGTGAGTTCATGAAACTCATAAAATTCACAGGAAAAAGGTTTCCCATAAAAAAGGCAAAAATTAATATTATAATAATATTAAATCTATACAACTTAGTTATTTGCTTGGGAATAGAGCATTTTACACATCAAATCACGTTAAATCAGCTTTATACAACAGTTTAATCAAATAATGATATATATTTTGCCACTAAAAATTTTTGGACTCTCATCTAAAATCAGATAATAGGTTGGTATCAATGTTAGTAAATATTTTTACACACACACACATACACACACAAATGGAAAGTGAGAGTTTTGTTTAAAAATCTTCTTGTTGCAGTCAGGACTATTCCTTGGCAAAGTACTACCCATGTTTATAGATGTTTATAACAAGTCTATATTTCTGATAGGGCAGTCACACACCTGTGACGTGTATTTTACAGACCCAGATGCTGTAAGGACAATTTCAGCGCTTCAATCATTCAAAATTTGAAAAGGCATAAAAGATCTAATATCAAACATGAACTTGGTTGCGATTAAATAAATGGACTTAATTTAAATCCAACAGTGTATTTCATTTATTTTATGTCCTTATACAAAATGAAAGAGGCAGATGGATACTCTCACATGAGGACAGTTTCATGCAGAATGGTCTTAACTGGAAGGTTAATGATCATAAATAAAATTCAATTTAAAAACCAATGGAACTAAATGTTCTGCCAGAAGCAGCCAAACTATATCTCAGAGTAATAAATTATAATATATTTAGGAAAATTTCCAGGGAAATAATCATCTTAATTCTCTCAGCAGATGATATCTATATCATAGCATAGGCTTTTTTTTAACATGAAGGTCATAACCTGTAACTGCTAAAGAATCGAGTATTTTTGTGCCAGTACATCCAGTAAATATGTTGTTTTTGTCATATTGTCCTTGTTTTATGAAGGTAGCATTGCAGAAAAAAATAGAAAATGGATGCTTATGACCAAAAGCATTGAAAGTCCAGTTCACTTCAAGATAGGAAAATGGATTTGGGATCTCCTTTGAAATGAAAAATCTACTCTTGTAATGATTGCTAACCTTTCAAAATGAGGGATATCACTCTGCTCTGTAAAAACCAATCATAGGCTTTAGATGGAACACATGTCATAGAGCAGTGATAACTCTATGCTGCTCACATTAGAATCAAGTGAGAAACTTTTGGAAAATACAGATCTCTGAGGACCAGTGCATATATTCTGTGTTGCTACCCAGGAAGCTTTATTTATAGAACCACGTTTGGAAAATACTGCCTTAGAAGACACAGACAGGAAGAACTTCTCCCTTTAGGGTCTCTTTAGGGTCTTCTATGATAACTGGGATGGTTGAGACAGGAGCAGCAGCAGGAAGCATCGTGCTATAGTCAGCAGAGGTGCATATCTGTCCAGCATTGTCCTGTCCTGCCTCAATGAACTTGATGCTACTCCACAGTCACTATGCTCATGAAAGACAATGCATGAGTGAAGGAACCATTTATAGAGAAAAAAGGGAAAGGGGTAATATATACATAGAATTCATTACATGCTAGGTAGTTATTACTTTATATACACCATATAATTCAAACCTCTCACCACTCCCACTAGTAGTGGATTACCTTTATTGTTCAACATGTTGTTACTCATGATGATATCAGTTGGGAGAAGAACAAGACATTTAAACTTGGTCACACAGCATGAAATGGCAGAGCTGGAGTACAAATTCAGCTCCAGTTCTTTTGAAAGAACATAAGAGACAGAATCCTCTTGGTGTCTTTTATCCTTTATTCCCCACAGTATGAATACACTGATAAAATATAATGGAACCTCATTTCTCAAATATAATGGAGGGAGACCTGTATGTCTCTTCTGATAAACTTAGAAACCTGAAATCGTGGCCACCAGTTTGAGGAATTATTATAACACCACAGACTGCTAAATTTCCACCTGATGTTCAGCTTTGAGTAAGTGTATGATCAATACATCTGATTCCCTTATGGAATTATCAACTTTCTGATTCCTTTATGAAATTAGCATATTGGTTGAATCAGTGAAATTCTAGGTCTAGATTTTGTGCTCTAAATGTATTATTACCTTATAGTTTGTTTCAAGAATGCGAAGTGCTTCACATATGGAAGACAATCCATAAAATAAATAGGCTTCTAAAGAAAATTGAAGATCACCAAGTTGTTAAATCTATGAATCTAGTTGTTACGTTCATCTTCTTCTTTTCTGCCTCTTCATGGGAAGGTCAATTTCACTTATTGGAAGTAAGGACAGTAAAACCCTCATGTGGCCTAAATGTGGGGTTTTTTTTTTATTAAATGTTTCATGAAAATTTTCAGAATTAGAAGCCAATCACCACAAGTCAAGGTACAACCAAGTGGAGGACAAGATGGTTCCCCACCTCTGTACTCAGCCATCGGTGACTGGCATCAGCAGTAACTGCAATCGAGGTAATTTACATGCAAGCATTTCTGTCCATATTGGCTCTCTGTTTTTGTCATTCATTCATTCAAAAATATCTATTTGTACCCACCTTGTGCTGAAAATTTAATATTGAACAAGTGGTTCCTGAGTTATTTGGAATAAGATTAGAGATCAACTTTACAGCTTATAGACTAGGCATTCTACAAACTCCTCCGACAAAAAAAAAAAAGGGTCCCGCTTATTGTAGGCTCTCTCTCATCTATGACAGTGTGTGGCATGCAATTATGGCCCTTGTAACACTTGTTGAATGAATAAGCAATTGCATTGCAGGAGCTCTTCTTGAAATGGTGGTTTTTACTTATTCATTCTATACATTTCTGTACCTTCCACTGTCTTCACCAATTCCTAAATAAATGATATGCTACTTTTCCTTTTTGAATGAGTTAATTTAATGAGGTATCACTTTGAAAAATATCCATGAAGGCAGATTAGGATAGTCTTTATTTTGCAATGTGGATGTCACACACAAAAAAAAGAAAAAAAGAAAAAAAAAAGATTCTGAGACGTGCTGGGTCTCTTCAGATCACCATGAGGAGCAGACGTTGCGAAATACCTGAACATTTTGCTTTCCCAAGAGAGAGATGAGCACATCATAAGATGCAGATGTGTTCTTAGTTGTTGCTTTGGTTTTGGACATGTGCATAGAATACACGTGTACCAAATAAAATAAACATAAATGTGCTCTTTCCAGTAAAGGCACCTGGCTTTGTGGGAAGTTAGAAGGCCACGTGATGCCTCAGAAAATGCTTAAAAGGGACTGTAACTCAGCACTAAATTCAATACTGAAGTCCCGTGATCTTGACCTCTAAATTAAGTTACCATTTCAGTAAGCATGCAAGTAATAATCATATGTCTAAGCTTTCCCCAAACCAGTGATCCTGGGACGAACCAGTCCCATGGCCTGCAAGTATCTGCATAAGCGATTCTGCTTCCCAGAAGAGAGCAAAAAGGGAAAGGAGCTAATATCTAGTGAGCATTTAGTATATTTCAGGCACTATGCAAGGTGCTTTATTTAGGTCAGCTGCTCTCTTCTCTACATGAAGCAACAAATGATAAGGGGAAACAAGTAATAGTATAGATTTCAACAAAGACTATTTGAAGAAATATTTATTTCAATAAAAGAATATTTATTTATTGAAGAATGTTTATTTCAATAAAAGAATATTTTATTCATTATCATTACCTGCCATAGGCATTTCTCATCTACCAGTGTAGGATAACATGTACAAAAATAAAACAAGACAGTAACAAACATCTTTTTTCTCTAGCTTGCTACTATAAGGTCTATCATTAGAACCTTAAATCCACTGAGAAGCCCTCTCTCTGATTAAAACAGTGAGTTTCCTGGGAGGGCCGAACTGCCGTCTTCCATGCTCCTGCTGAATGAATCAGGAAAAACACTTTTATTATCAGATGTGTTTTCTTTTTCATTGGATCAAAAGAGAACTGCCTTACATTCTCTCAATGTCATGTTAGAAAATCAGAGGACACAAATGTGACGATGTACACATAGTGGTTCAAGGCCATTGTACACTCGCACCAATCTTACGTATCTTATATCATTGTGTTCTGTTAGAATGTGGTTGCTATCCTTGGAGACAGGGTTCGACCACTCCAAGTTGAAATCTTCTCATCTGCAATACAGGCCTTTCTGTAACATATACTTTACAAACTTGCTGAAACTATTAAACTGCATAATACAGGTCAACTGTGTAACACATTGTAAATACTAATGTAAATATGTTATTTTTCCCAACTTGGACAATATATCCCGTCCCCAAATGGTGGGATCTGAGAAAGAGGTTTAATATGGTCGCAGCATCCCAATGATGTTAAAATTTATTTTATTTTTTTTCTGTATCATCAAGTTTCTATTCTATGCTTGCTGAGAGGTGTCTGAATTGCCTGGAGTGCACAGTTTAAGGCCTGAAATATACCCCTCATTATGAACATAATCTCATTGCTAGGCAACCATACAACATCTTTGAAAACATAAGCTACATAACTTAAGGCTTGGAGGGATGCTTATATAGGTCTTAACATCCAGCATTTACTTTCTTCACAGATTACTATGAGAAAAAAAAGAGAAACAGTAAAATCTTATATTATTATACACAATATTTTTCTTGATAATTAATTTATTGTTATCCCTACACAGAAAGATTACAGATCCATGTCATATGAATATTTTCTTCTGCTTAAAATAGAAACAGCATATGGTTTATTTCTTTTAACAAGACTGATTTATTCTAAATGTAAAGAACAATAGAAAGCACATGTTTTATAGACATCTTAGCAATAATATTAATGAGAAGTCTTTTGTGGTACATATAAGTAGTTTTATTACAACAAATCTTCATGTGTAAAATTATTTCAAATTTAATTGTGATTTTGCCTTAATTTTGGACACAGTATATATACTTTTATAAGAAGATTTAATCCTTGTTCGTTTTACTGGGTATTGGAATATCTGTAGCTTTAAAGGTCTAAACTTTCCCCTCTCTCTTTTTTCCTCATTTATACATTTCTAATACATCCAATGATCTATGTCATTAAGCCCATTATCAGAAACTCATATCTGAGATGACGTCTCTCAGAATCTTGGAATGAAGATATCTGTATAGCCTATTGAGATAGTTTATTTTATATGTCAACTTTGCTGGTCATGAGACTTATTCAAACATTATTCTGGGTATTTCTGTGAGGGTGTTTTGGATGAGAGTAAAATTTAAATCAGTGAACTTTAAATAAAACAGATTGCTTTCCATTATGTGGTTGTGCCTAATCCAATCAGTTGATGGCCTGAATAGGACAAAAAGACCAGCCATCTCTGAGCCACAGAACATTATAATATACCCTGGAGGATACACCCCAGAACTTAGAAAGTGGTGTTGACTTTTCCAGAATTTTTCTGAAATATAAAGAAATGCCATTTTCTGCCTCTTCTTAATCCCAACAATTATTTAACTATCATTATCCATTGATCCAAGCAATATAAAACAAACTTAGTAGAAATTATATTGAAAGTTCCAAGGAAATGAGGTTTTATTGGGAAACATCCAAAAAATATATTCTCTGAGCAGAGGTTTATCTATCTATCTATCTATCTATCTATCTATCTATCTATCTATCTATCTATCTATCTATCTATCTATCTTTCTATATATCTATCTGACCAATAAGTATTATTTACAATAAGATCAGTAATGATAAATTGTGTGACATAATAATAACTTCATACAGAATTCTTATTTGGAAAATTAATTTTAATTGGAAACAATTTACCTGAATTGTGGAATTAGGAATGCTCTTACATAAAGCATTTATACTTGCCCTACTTAATAGTGATTATTATCATAGCTTTTTTTTGGCCTAAGGCCCTATGAAGACAGGAATGCCATGAGAATTAAAAAAGTGAACCAATATAAAGCCTTTAGAAAAACATCTGACATAATATATAAGAAACTCTCACTGTGCATTATTGGTTGTGATTATTACTGTTACCCGTTTCCTTCATCTCACCATACTCTCTGGGAAGCCACTAGGTATTTGTGGATCCTCCCTGTTGCTTGTCCACTAATTCTAATAATTTTTCACTGTCAATGTCTGACATGATTCCCATTATATCACCGTTACCTATTCCTCCATCTTGCTTTGGCCTTTCTGCCCCATTATAATTACCGCCTGACTTTTCACCATGAATTAAGTTTCTCCTTCTCCGAGATAACACACATACCACTACTGACAGTTTTATCTTTCTAAAATGATTTTGAAAATGTAATCCTCCTTCTCAAAAAATTCTACTTCTTCTACTTTCCGAATTAAGGGCACACTGTAGGTTGGCATTGACAACATTCTACTATCGGGAATAAAACTGTCAATTTTACCATATATGTAGCCTCTAGATTAACTGTATTATTATTAGTTTTGAAGCTCACTTTGAATATATGTACCTTTTGGGATTAGGAAAGTGATCACATTTTCTCAGAAGACTCTCCTTTAGGTCAAATGAAACATCACTTTCAAGAACTTCCTGATTCCCCCAAATGATTACCATCCTCCATGAACTGCCTTAATTTATGTGCTTATTTAACATGCATCTTATGTTTTTTTGTACTGAAGATGTTTGCACGTCTCCTTTACATAGATGTTATACTAATTTTGATATGCATATTGCCTTTAAAATGTATGTGGATATAACTAATGAACATGTGAAAATATATTTTAAGGCTTACAAAATAGTTCCATAATGAAATACTTCTTTTTAAAAATACTGCCAAAATAACTGGATAAAAAAAGTAGAAATGGTTAATTACATGGATATTTAACATGCATAATAAAAATAAACTGTTTTAAAATAAAGGCATATGTGATATCACATATACATAAAGTAAGTGATGACAAATTTAAGAAAACTCCATATTCTTTAAATGGATATCAATTGTTGTCACTCTTTCCCAGATTTATCTGGAGAAAATGCACATGAAGCATAAAAATCTGTTCTCTGTATTACAGGGCAAGCAAGCAAGAAATAAATTTTGTTCTTGTGAAAGACTTAATAAGGGAAAAAACAGAGGATGGAAAGCCCTAACCTGACCTTCAAACAAAAAAGTCCTTTGAAAATAATGAAGTAAGTGATTTCCTTCCCTCTCTTGGCAATGCCATTTCAATTTCTAAGAATTTCCTGTTCACTCCTTGACCTTTCAAATGAGGTCATCACCAAAGGAAATGTCTTATTTCAGGAGTAACTTTTGACTTCAGAGATCTTAGAGAGTTTTACAGTATAGACCTTGTTAGATCCTGTTCTTAAGAAAAGGAAGAGCAAGCAAGAGCTATTTGCCAATGAAATCGCTTGCCAGTGAGTTTCAAAGCACTTGGGTGTTTCATGAAAGTACAGCTGTGCAGGATAGAACTGGACTCTATATAATTTTAACCTTTCAAAATATTTCTTAACTGCTTATTTCCTGAAATAATACTTTAGTGATTGGGGATTGTCACTTACTGATAAGGTTATACATGTTTTAGAAACTTAAGGTTATAAAAGCAAAATAAAACTTGAGCTAAAAAAGAAACTGTCAAAAATATGTCAGTGGGTTCACTATGTGGAGTCATCAAATTCAAATAAGACACTGATTTTCTATAACTCTATTCATGTGTGTGAAATACTTTATTTGAAACTTTTAGAAAAAATATGCAGAGGGTGCTAAAAAAAGTATACACATTTTAAGAAAGGAAAAAATTGTGTTAACTGTAACCCTCAATATATACTGATAACAAAAGATGAATACAAGTCACATTTGATTTCTGCAATTATAAGAGGTGCTCAAAGTGGTTACCATCAGCATCCAGACACTTCTGATTATGGTGAATTACTGCTTAAACATAGATGACATCTCTTAAAATATGTATATATATTTTTGGCACCCCTGGTCTGTGTGTGTGTGTGTGTGTGTGTGTGTGTGTGTGTGTGTGTGTATATATAATATCTTAAGACAATTTATAGTGATCACACAAAAATAGCTGCAGTTGTTAAAGTTTTCATTAATAAAGTTTCATTATTTTCCTTTTTAAATGATCTGCATCTGATTTATGGCGTCCAATGCCTAATTATGACAAGAACTTAGTGAAATATAGTTGCCTCATAAAGCACAGTAAATCAGCCAAGTGTACAAATAAATGATGAGACAGTAGATACTCCTGTCATGAAAATATTAGTTGCAAAGGTTTTAAATTTAAAAAAAAATGAGTTGAGTAAATAATTACTTTTAATTGCATCAGCTTTATTTTTCCTGATAAATCAGACCTATTATAAACACTATTGTTACATGATTGGTCATATTTTAAAATAGCAGATATTGAATATGCTCATAAAATGTTTTGGAGCCATCTTAGGTCAAATTCTCTCAGAAGACCCTGAGCTGAGCATTCCAGAGTAAGTGATTTAATAAGGAAATTCCCCCAGAAAAAATTCAGTAAGGAAGTACAAGAAACAGGTTAGGAAAAGGGAAGCAGTCAAGCAGGGCTATAATTTCAGGTGAAAAACAGATTCAGCCTGATCCTATGGGAAGCCCTGGAGAGTAAACTGCAGTTTATTCCACTGGAGTCAGGGGAGCTGAATTGCTGGATCTCACTAGTCGTTTATTAGCTATGGGCCACCTCTTTGAACCTGAGCTGTCCATGCAGATAACTCAGCTCTGATAAGATAAGTGCATTACTCTGAAGCTTGCCATTGCCATTCTTAGGAGGCAAAGCACACAGAACTTAAGAAATGGATACTCAGTTCCCGGAAAGGAGATCTAGGGAGTTTTAGATGAGGCGCCAACATTTTCCACTCTAGGAAGCATGCTAAATTTTAATCTGCAGTACCAAGAATTTCTAATAATATTATTGCAGACTGTCAGCCACTCACTGCAAACCCACTCACTACCACCACCACTTCTAGTTCTCTTACACCTTGCTGACAAAATACGATATTATTAAAGCTTTCCCTTATATTATTCAATTCCAAACCTCACTGGTTGAATCAGGATTGTTTTAGCCAACCCTACAAATGACATTTTCCTTGACAGTGATTGGTTTAGACATTGGCAAGGCACCTAATCCTGTCTAATGAGATTTCAGGGAAAGGATGTCCAGATGTTCTACCCTAACAAAAAAAGCTGCACAGAAGGAAATATTCATCATCCCCAAATGTCACTAAGCTGTATGAAATGCCGGGGCGCTAAGGCCATCTTGCCATCTTGAGTGGTGACAAAAGTACAGGCTGAGGGTGACAAAACAAACAAACAAACAAACAAAAAATGGAAAGCCACTAAAGTTTGGATGGGATTCTCTGAGCCACTGTAACTTCCTCAGATCCAGATTTCTAAATATATAAGATAATAAAATCAAAGAATTGTCATTTGAGACTTCTGTTGAGACAAACATATTTTAATGTAATAATAGCTATTAAACTATTTGCTTTGATAGATAGATAGCATATAAAGCTAACAGTGTACCAGATATATTTCTAAGTACCTTACATATATTAATTCATTTAGCAATGCAACTAGTGATGGGAGAAAACACACCCCACAGTTGTTAATAAATATCATGATTGTCAAATATAATCATGTCCTTGAATCTTGTTGAAAAAGTTCGAAGAACATCGTGCTGCTCACTGAAATTGCTACATGTTCCCATCTCCAACATCTCCAAAACTACAGTGAAGAAACAACACACTTTGTTCTTGGTTTTTATTTAAGAAATGTAAATAACTGGTCTTAGTAAAATCATGAAAAAGTATTTCTTCCTGATTTGTTTGAAAAAATGTTTTGTAATTTGTAGGAATACTAAATAAACTCTTGCAAACATCGATATGCCATTTTTCATTCCATGTGTTTTTCCAGGTAATGTTAGGTGAACAAAACCCAGAAGGTTTTCTAAGCCATATCAAGTATAATCAATATGTGTGAAAACAAAGCACAGAAAAAAAAATGTAAATATATATACATAAACAAATATATACTGGGGGTGCCGAAAAAAAGTACATATTTTAAGAGATGTTACCTATGTATTACTTTTCGAAGTTGAATTGAATTACGGTAGCAATATGTGGTATGACCTTTGCTCGAAGGATGGAGTTAATCAAATGAATATTAACATCATTTATTGTAATACAATGTTAATACAGTTTTTTCCTTTCTTAAAATGTGTATACATTTTATATATATATATATATATATATATATATATATATATATATATATATATAATTTTCTTTTTTTTCATCATAGTTGCCATTGCATAAAATAGATTGAGTCATCTGCTACATATTTCATTTAAGAATAGCATTCTCTTCAAAATAGGATTGGGGGTAGTTAGACTTGGTTCAACCCAGCTGAGTAATTGAACAGAAATTTTTGATGAGTCATTGTTGCTAGATTCCAATGAATAAGCTATTCAACATAATATATTTATTTGCCTGTTAGCCTGTTAGCACACTTCCATATTTCTCTTTATTAATATCTTGGAGTTATTAATAATAGATTACAGTTGAAATATGAGAAGTCCTAGGAAATATTTCATGTGTAGCCACCTACCCACCTCTCTGTGCCTCTTGTATGCTACCTGATCCTGGTAATAAATAAAAGCAAACAGAGTGTGCATAATTTCATCAGAGGTAGAAGAAGTGTAGAAGCATGTGGTTAGCTCTGAAACCCAAGGGTTTTATATTCTAATCTCTTTTAGTCATTTGATCTTGACAAAATGAGTTAATCCTTCAGAGATTTAAAGCCAGTATCTGTACATTTTGAATGATAACATAATATTTATCTCCTTGATGTGATAGAGTTTAAAGGATGGATATAAATGAATATGATTTCCTGACTCTCCTGTGGTATATACACTCAGTAAATACTTACTCCCTCTATTTCTTTTTTTTTCCCTTTCTGATTCAGCTTCAGAAACCACATTAGTTGAAGATGTTAAATTATCTAAAGGAGAATACTTCTCCTTAAAGTTATGAACTTCAGCCTCATACAGTAACTACAATTTTAATTTCTGCTGATAGGTACAAAAACAAAAACAAAAAACTATTGATGTATTTTATTCCATGCATGTATCTGAGTTTTTTAAAAGAAATTTTTAAACATGAATACTAATCCAAGATATTCAAAGGGTGAGTAGGAATATTCCCAAAACAGGGTTTTTCCCAAAATAATGAGGGATAGTCTTCCATGCAGAGTACTATGCAGAGAACAGCATGAAAAGGGATAAAGGGTGATAGGACTGCTGAGAATTTTGGTATAACTGAGACATAAATGAATAGGATATGAGGCAAGACAAGCAAAGATTAGGCTTTGACAGTAAGGACCAGATGTTGAAAAATCGTGCATAAAATAAAATAAAAATAATAATGTTTAACATATATGAATTTCTGTACTTTTTAAATAATACAACCAGAGTGTCCTTTTCTAGAGTATCAATTTTAGTCTAGGATTTGAGAGAAAGAGTATGAAAGTAGGAAATGCATACTATACATATGAAAATAAAGAGATACATCAAGGAGTAGAGTGAAAAGTTAACTTGAAAAGTAAAGATGAGATTTCAGATATTTGTGTCAGGCTGTTAAAAGTTTTACTTCCTAGTCTCTGGACGTTACCAACTATTCTTCTCTAATTTTTCACTGTGATGGAAAACTTGAAGAAACATTTGTCTGCGCCAACCTTATTTTCTGATCTAATTACCACAAGAGTTACAGAAGCTAAGTAAATCATCATTCCTATGTGACAAATGAAGAATCTGAGGCTTAGATAGTGAAAATATTTTTTTCCAGATTATGTAACCTACAATTTATAAAGCAGGGATTCTATAAAACTAAAAGTAAACTTTGTTTTCCCCCAAATGCAGTACTACCTTAAATGAATACATTTTTAAACAAAAGTGACAACTCATTTGAGCATTTGAAATAGTGAAGGGCTACAATTACACACACACACACACACACACACACACACACGTACACACAAGATCACAACACAGTGAAGGAATTAGAAATGACAATGGCCTAGACTAGTGTAAAATTATATCCCTTTACTATGAGAGGCCATATTAACCTTAGAACTATTACTTTCTTTAATAATGAAGTGACTATCTCAGTCATTATTAAGGGCTTATGAAGTGTATGTAAATAAGTCACACTGTTATTTCTCAAGATAGCTTATGATACCTGAAAAGACGTGGGAGACAAATAAGCTAACATTTTTAGCTTTCATATATTTTTTAATGTATGGAGTATTCAATGTATTTTGATATAACCAATGGTGAAAGTAATGCCATCAAGCATTAGTGGAGGCTTTTAACTAGAATCATGTGCTATGTAAGGCTGTTGGACAGAGTTTAAAGGATCAGAATGTTGGAGAATAAAAAATAAAAAATAAAAAATAAAAAAATAAAAAAGCAAATGCTCAGCTGCTTTTGTAAGAGATTTTAAATTAAAGCAGCAAACCCTTGAAAGCATCACACAATGGGTAGAATGAACATGAAAGCTAATTAATCTCAACTATTTTTTAGTTGTGCAGCCTTGTAATAATCTTCCATAGAGTTCATGACCACAGGATTACTAGACCTTGAGAAGTATTTGGAAAAGAGGGCAACGTAGGAGCCAAAGCAGCCACGTGAAACCCAACCGGCCTGCCGAGGCATGTCTGAGCCAGATGTCTGGCCACCTCTGAGCCAGGTTTTAGAAATAGGTATAAAATAAGATGCTGTGTACACACATCTATGGTAAAAATACACCTCTGAGTATATGCATATATATGTGTATAAGAATATAAAATAATTTGTATTAACCATAATACCAGATAGTTTGACAGCACATTTCAAAAGCCTTAAAATACTCACATCATTTCACTCAGTATTTCTCTTCTTACCAATTTATATTAAAGTCATTATCAGAAAGACATGTGATATTTATTAATGTATTGTTTATTGCAGTGTTATTTATAATAGCAAATTTTTCCAATAATCCAATAATCTTATTTTAATTGAGGTGTAAATGCAATATAACATTATATTAGCTTCAGGTGTAGAACATAATGATTCAATACTTGTACATATGGCAAAATAATCACCATTGTAAGTCTAGTTAACATCTGTCGCCACATAAAGTTAAACATTTTTTCTTGTGATGAGAACTTTTAAAATCTACTATCTTAGCAATTTCAAACATACAATACAGTATTATTACCTACAGTCACCATGTTGTCCATTACATTTCCATGACTTATTTATTTTATAACTAACTGAAAGTTTGTACCTTTTGACCTTCTTCGTCCATTTTGCCCACTCTTTCCCCAACTCCCGCCTCTGGCAACCGCCAATCTGTTCTCTGTATCTATAAGTGCTTCTTTTTTTGTCAATAATATTAATGTTCAATACTACAGAAATGATAAAATATATTTTAAAATTGTCATAAAATAGAATTTGTGTAGAGATGAAAACGCATGCATTAGAAGAGTTTATTAATGACAAGTGAAGAATAAAAACAGCATTTACAAATAATTGCATCAATAATATGTAAGTATATTTATATAATTTATATGCATACTATACATATTAATAGAAAGCCTAGTAAGAAATACACCAAGAATGTTTAGACTGTATTACCTATGTGGTGGAGTTATATGTACTTTCTTTGTTTATGCTATCAAAATTTTGCCATTTCATATCAAATAAAACCCTTTTTCTAGTATTGTTTCTAAATACCAACACTGGGGAAAAGCGGAGTCATGTTAGAAATTAGTTCAAAGAAGGATTATAAACATAGAAAATTCATTTTAATGCAGCTGAAAACTAAGCTGTTAAAATTCATTAACTGAAAAAAGTCAGCCAGCTCTTTCCACTTCTTTAAGCTGCGAAGTATGTTAGTGTGAGTCCCCTTTCCTACTGTGCTTTTGTTAAAATGTTCTATTTGATGTTCTTATGTAATATATTAATTTTATTTTAATAAATGTGTGTATCCACCAACACATTTTCATACATTGGCACATGCTATTTTTAACTCTAGAGCTGAAATGAACACAGAAACCAGGACCTGTTAAACCAGGTTATTTGAGTCCCACACGGTGGCTCCAACCTCCCATTCCTAAGAATCATTTGGAATGATTTCCTTCAGCCATGTAGGATTGTGCACAGTTTACTCTAACCTCACCAACACCAGAAGTCAGTACTATTTTTTAAATTATGTAATATATTTATTGAATTCATTTTGAAAAATACAAATGCTTTTTTAAATGATGCAAATATATATAAACAAAGTTTTTTATTCCTGTAGTTTATGGTATAGTAACACTAAAATGATGGTTAATATTTTATTGCACTGAATTGAGTTTCAAACAGTACTAAAAATTGACAGAGGCAACAAGACCTTATACTCTTAGGGAAATAATTATAGCTGTAGAATTTATAAGTAAAGCAATATGTTTATTATCTTAATAGAATTATATATGTATACAATTTATAAATACATTTATACATGTATCAGTATCTATTAATTATATCTACATCATGGTTTTGCATATAAAGTAAAAGTCAAAGTGCTGTTTCAATTAGAATATGAGATGAAATTTAATTAAATATTAATGGACTTTGAAATTGGAACCCATTTAATGTAAATCTTCACTAAGGCTTGTTCCAAGATTATATACTGGTCAAGAAAACAAAATTACCATTTTGACATAGTGCCTTGATCATTTGAGTTTGACTCTTAAAAGTATTGTTTTAAGGGATTAAGCACACACATACACACAAAAGCACTAGTTGGAATGTAAATGACTTTATGATTTTGAGAAAAAAAATTAACATGCCAAACTATCTTGTACATTTTTAAACCTAAGGAGTTTAAACTTTCTATTCATCCATTTCATTGAAAATATATTGTTTCAGTACTCATATAAAAATTATAATAATTACCAAATATTGATGTGGTATATACAAGATTGCTATTTTATTATTTACTTAAAATGAATGTTAAAATAATCTCCTTTGATAAAGCATCATGCCAATTTAGTGATTGAAGAAAAATATATTTTACATTATTCAGAACCTTGATAAATAAAATGTGAAGTTTTACAGTGGTTGATATAAAACCAGAGGTAAAATATTATAGTTTGGCTTACTTAGGCCTCATCATCATCATAAGTTTTACAGGTCTCCTAGTTACCTACTACCAGCTCTGCCTCACCCAAGCAAGCAAATACCATAACATGGAGTAGGCAAATTAATGGTTTAAATCAGACAGGTTTGAATGTTGCACTGCCAAGATAGTATGAATCTTCATAAAGTAAATTAAGATAATAACCTTAATATTAAATTTTGATCCCTAAAGAAACAACTGGTTATATCAATTTATCTTTTGAGTTTTTTTAAAGACTTATTGCTGCGTATTTTCTACAGATTTGTGCTACTTAAAAAGGACATTCAGACATGTTGCTTAGCCTCACTGTATTTCAAATTACTGCTTCAGTGGTTTTCCTAAATATGCCATTTTCTGTAGATTAGTGGTCTTCAAGCTGGGAAGCATTGTTCTACCCCACACTCTAAGGGCCACACCGACATGGATAATGTTAAAAGTATCAATATCGAGAAATTAAACTTTCACATGCATTCTCTCCAAAGGCACCTGTTCTGTAGGTGCATGTCCTTTTGCCCAACTGCCCTTTTACCTTGCTCCTTCTCTCATTTATGAAAGACATTCCTGTCTCCCAATTCTCCTCTAACTTCAGTCCTGAAGTGTACAAATTCTTGGTTGCTCAACCAAAGGGACAATATGCAAGAGTAGTAGAGATGTTGAGAAAGTGAATGGTTCATATGATCAAGGAGTATTTTTTTTTTTTGCCTCAAGCTCAAGTAGCTTCCAAATCATAGTGGGGGGGGGCGGAATTAAAAGAATATAGAGCTTACAGATAACTTTGTGGATTTTGGTATGCAAATAAATGTTAATAGGATTAAATAATTATATAACATTACTATAAAAACTCCTATTCCTGGGCCGGCCGAGTGGCTCAGTTGGTTAAGAGCTTGCTCAAGAGTCTGAGCTCTGAGCAACAGCAGTTCGATGCCCAGCCCAAGCTGAGCTGCCAACAGGTGGTAGGATGGCTCAGCTAAAAAAAAAAAAAAAACAATAATAATAATAAAAACTCCTATTCCCAATAGTACATTTATATGAATATTGTTAATCACTTAGTTTACAACTATAAAAATTTTTAAAAAAAGAATTGAACATTTTTATATGGGTGATGGTAGGCGTCAAATTGCTATAGCATTTTCTATTTCAGGGAATATAATTTTAAAACTGATGTAATAATTTTATTTCAAAATGTCCATATTTATAATATGTCAAAAATTATACATCGTTTTCACCTATTATGATGAAAAAAATCTAGATGTCAACCTAAAATGTTTATAAACAGGTTCGTAGTTTTTCACAATTATTTTAAAAGCAGTTGAGAAAAAAAAATAATAAAGACCATTGTTTTGAAGCACTTATATCACTGACGCCATCTGCCTACATATTGGTGAGTCCGTAGAAAGGGCTTTTGTATATCGATATTGGTGGCTCCACATCTTAACTGAGTGGTAGAAATACAGCTGTCATTTAATTCCTGAGTTTTGGATGAACATAGCATCGTATTTAAGAGCAGAGCTGAGAATGAAGATGATAGAATTGGTCCTTAGAAGATCCAGACATCACAGCATATATAACAAGCTTTAGGTAGATTTCTTCACTTCTCTGAGGTTTTGGTCTCCATTTGTGAAATGGAATGCAACAATAGTGCCTATTTCAGACAGCTGGATGTCAGCAGAAGCCAGAATACATAGAGCCTAATGGACCATGTTAAGGATTATAGGTTTAATCCTAAAAGATCTCACAACTTAAATAGTAACAAAACCATATTAACAGTCTTTAAAGGATCCGCCTATTTGCCTGAAGTATAACGAAGTCATCGGAGGGAGTAAAAATGTTAG
>NW_017731583.1:331353-336683 GCF_001890085.2 Hipposideros armiger
AACAAAATAACTGTTCTCAATAGATGAACTTCCAGGGTAACTATTGCATTGTTCTGTACACCTGAAACTAACAATAAAAAAAAAAAGTTGTCACATCGGTACCGGTGAGAGCATGTTTACTACGTGCACTAAGATGGTGTCAATAGAGAGGGATATGAACAGATCCAAGAGGAATTGACAAGTAAACGTGTCAAAATGTATTGGTGAGTGCAAATGAGTGCAGATTTCTGACTTTGATGGCTGAATGGGTGCCTGTGCTATAAAACAAGAGAGGGATCCCTGGGGGAGAATCAGGAGAACCAGGTTCAACATTGAAGATTATCATTATAGTTTTGGATAGATTTGAGTGGAACCAACCTTTGGAACATTGAAGTGAATGTAAGATAGCAACTGACTGTACCCGTCTGGACATCAGACAAGAAAATACAATATACTGTGATAAAAGTTATGTGAATGTGGTCTCTCTCTCTCTCTCTCTCTCTCTCCCTCAAAATATCTTATTGTATTGTACTCACCTTTTTTCTTCTTCTTGGGATGATATGAGATGACTAAATGTTTCACTGAGTCAAGAACTTTCACCTTTTCACTTACAAGAAGCACTTTACAGCTTCTCTTTACCATATCTATAATAAATTGCCAGTATCACTACTCCTACTTTTGGGCTTTGGGGCCATTATTAAGTAAAGAAGGATTACTTGAGCCCAAACACTGCAATTCTTCAACAGTCAATCTGATAACTGGGGACTATGTATACAGTGTGGGTCACTGAACAAAGGGATGATTCGCATCCCGGGTAGATGGAGCAAGATTTCACAAGATGTCATCATGCTACTCAGAAGAGCATGCAATTTAAATCTTATGAATTGTTTATTCTAGAATTTTCCATTTACTATTTTCAGACCATGATTGATTGTGGGTAACTAAAACAATGGAAGGCAAATGAATAAGGGGTGGCTACTGTATATGCTAATGCAGAAGTCATTTTTCATAGGATGCTCTGATGGTTTCTACTCTCTCTGAGGCAAGAATCAATGCCAACTGCACGGTGGAGGGTGAAGGGTGAGAGCCTGAGGTTCAGAGCCTGAGGAGAGTGAATAAGTTTGGAAACAGTTATTGTACAGTATGGAGGGACATATCATTTAGGGTAACAATGTGCTAAAAATAATTGGCAATCCTCAACCTCCATCCAGACGAAGGCTGTAAACAAAAATATTTTAATGGAGGTTGGCTTCCATTCCTGGGGAATATAGAGAGCTCACATTAGTAACCAGTGTTGTATTTTTGAGATTCTTCGAGGCTTCCTTGGTCGAGCAGTTAAAACAAAGAAAAATCTCACCATTCGCTAAAGCTTGCTAATAGAAGATATGGATTTATATTTGAATACTCTCAATATAGGTTTATACCTGAATTGCATAGGTTTATACCTGAATTGCATTCCCCTTTCTTCCCAAAAGAATAATATAATAAACTTTGTGAGAAAAAAGTGAAGCATGAATTCCTGGAATTATAAACACACCCACAAAAATATATCATCACAGAAATTTAAAAATATCATAAGCTAATGTATATGTGTGGGAAATGATAAGATTTGGAAGTAAAAGAGGGGTGTCAGCAGTCTGGGTAAAGTGGTTTGCAGTCATGGCATTTGGAGGGAAGATTGGACTGGGGCTTTGGAGTTCTATTCCTGTCTCTTGACTAAATGTTGCCTTGAGAGGATAATTGCACTCCCACATTATGGAAATGTCAGCAACAGTCCAAGCTGCCCAATCTTACTGAGTAAAATCAGAACAGCATCAGAACATTGATGTTGAAAGGAGCTGATATAAACCATACTAGGCTGATTGAGTTCCCTTCTGTGATTTTTTCCTCTTGATCCCCTCACTCTTTGCATCTCAAGGATAATGAAGAAAAGTAAAGGGGACTTCCTCCTCTATCAGGGCAGTCCCAGGAACCTGACTGAAGACTTTGCAATATGTATGTGGGAAATGCCCTCTGGAACACCATCCAGAAAAGAGCAAGGGAAACAGACTTAGGTAGAGAAGTAAAATGTACTGTGTCTTGGTGTAGAATTAACCCCTGGTCATTTACAGAACATGAAAGCATTCATGAGACTCTACGAGAGTAAGAAAAGGTTTACTGAACGTCAAAAAGAGAGAGAGAGTTCTGTTTGGAACTGGCAGAAGGAGTTTTGCCAAGGCAGAGCCCAGTAGGGACAGCTGTGCTGATGAGAAGGAGTGCTGGGTTTTATATTTTTCTAAGCAGGATGTAGGGTGCTTGTCAGGTTGCAGGGGTGCCGTTACAATTATCTTCTCCTGGGAACTGTCCTATTCCCATCTGTGATGGATGTCAGCTTGCAGGGGGTTGCCGCTGATTGGGAACTGTTCTGTTTTCTTTTTTTTTTTTAATTGGGGATTTGGGGGGATGGGAACAGTGCTGGGGAATTGGGGAAGGGTAACAGACAAGTTGCTGTCCTTTTGTTCTTCAGTCTAGTTGTGGAGGATGTTGCTTCACTGGACCGAGTTGGCACCATCATTGCGCTCTTCCCAGGCGAGGCAGATCAGTCGCCGGCTTCTGGACGGCCGCTCACTGAGGCTGCTGGCTGCTCACGCTGGCTGCTGGCTACATACGGTAGCCCATGGCAACCCACTGCCACAGGGGCTGCAGCCTACGCCATCGCCGGCTACCCACAGCAGCCCAGCTTCAGGTTGAGCCGTTGTTCAGCATCTTAGCTGTAGAGGGCAGTGTCACTGGCCCTCATATGTGGGATCCGAACCGGGGCCCTCTGGCGTCCCAAGCCAGTTCTTAACCATCGCGCCACTTGGCCGGCCCGGAACTGTTCTGTTTTCACCTGTGATGGATGTAAGGTGCTTGTCAGCCTGTAGGTGCAGTGCTAGCCAGGGGAGTCACAGACAAATGGTTAATGGTTAAGCTCATTTCTGTTAGCTCACAAGCTCACTCCTGTTAACTCTTTGCCTGTCCCATCCTTCCAGCACACAAACCCACTCCTATTAGCTCTTCACTTGTCTCATCAAACTGCATTGTAGTGCTATAGCAATGTCTGCCAGTCTCACAGGAAATTCTAGAAGGTGGCCCTTCAGAGATATCTCTAATTCAAACCCGGGGAGCCAGGCCTTTGAACACTGCAGTGACTAATCATGGGGGACAGATGAGGCATCTCCCTTAGGAAGAAGAAGGATGCAGGCAACATTGCTAGTAGCTATGAGACTAAGTGCTGCAAAACTGAGGAGGAGCGTAAGCAGCATCCCATAATAACGATTACATTTTCCCCAAGCCTGCTCCTTTCAAAGAAATTCAAGGTAAATATTTGGCAGAATAGTTGCCTGGTGATGAGGCAACAAAATAACTGTTCTCAATAGATGAACTTCCAATCTGAGGCTACTTATTTCCCAGTGTGCCATCTATTATCTATCTATCTATCTATCTATCTATCTATCTATCTATCTATCTATCTACCATCTATCATCAATCTACCCATCCCTTTACATTTGTCCTTAGGGGTGCAATTGAGAGCTATGCTTTCAATCTTTCCCAATATACATTAACAGAGAGAATAACCAATACCCACAGGAGATTTGAGCTGAAAGGTGAAATTAACTAGACTGATGGTCAGCAAACTCTTTCTATAAGGGGCAGGTAATAAGTATTTTGCACCTAGCAGGCCGTAGAGCCTCTGTCACAATTACTCAACTCTGCTAACGTGCATGAATCAACTACCTACAATATGTAAATAAATAAGTGTTGCTGTGTTCCAATAAAACTTGATTTATAAATACAGGTGGAGGCCCCATTTTGGCCTGTGAGCTATAATTTGCCAACTCCTGAACTAGACGCCAGAAAAAGACAATTTCTATAAAAGAAAGAAAACAAAATCATAAATCACACACAATCTAAAACAAGACTATTAGAAAAGATTTTCCAATTTTTTCTATCAGGTATGTTATTTCCCAAAGATAATCAAAGCTATTGGTGATAGGAACCAAGAACAAGGACTTACAAAGAGTAAAAATTGACATATTAGATATGGATTAAATTAGAGTTTAAATAAAGACTCAATAGATGGGATAAGCAGCAGGATCAATACAGACAAAAATAATCTATTGTACTGGGATATCAGATGGTGAAATTCTCCCCGAAAGATAGAGCGAGAATAAAGAGAAGGTGATTATTCAGAGAACACCTGAAAGGTGTTGCTCCTGGTATTAGGTGTGCCGACATCTTGGTACTAGAGTACCAGGGAAAACAAAATCACTGCAAAGAAGAAAATGTGTTTTAAAAATATCACATTTCCTGGAATTAAAGGAAGAAGAAAGACTTCAGGTTAAAAATCATCAAAGATTGCCAAGGAGGTAGGTAAGAAAGCCCATACTTGACACATGAAAAAATTTGAGGACATAAATGAAAAGGCGGAAATTCCACAGTTTCCAAAAATAACAAACCACCAATAAAGGTATGAGAATCAGAAGCCAATACAAGTCTTAAAAGAAGCCAAAATGTATAAAGTCAATAATGTAATATTTCTCACATATTAAAGAAAAAGAATGTTGAATATAAGTTTTATGTGGAGCCAAACTGTCACTTAAATGTCTATGTAATAAAAATGAGATAAACATTCAAAGTAAAAGAGAAAAAAAGCGAAGCAAGAATTTTTTAAAAGCAGAAAGGAAAATAGCAAGGAAATAAATAAAAATAAAGAATGCAGTAACAATTGTCAAAAGTGACAAACCTAATATAAGGAAATTAATAATATATATTCTGTCAGCTCAATTAAGAGAAAATGAAGAGAAGATGAAAATAAAAATATAAAATGACAGAGGTGATTTACTAAACAACAGAAATTTTAAAATACCAGGGTTGCCAAAAAGATGTATACAACATGGCTTGTATTCATTTTTTTGTTATCGGTATATATTGAGTACTAAAATCTTAATACAGATTTTTCCTTTCTTAAAATGTATATACATTTTTCTTTGGTACCCTCTGTATAATAAAAGGGCATTGTGCTGAACAATGCCAAGTTGCCTTGGAGAGGGGTAGGGAGGTTTTCTGTATGTGGGTTAATTCAAGTTTATTCCTGGGAAGCTCAGGGAATCTGGGATATAATATCTTTGAAACCCTAGGGGAAAAAATACATTTCTAGATTGTAAAATGATAAAGTAGCACCCCAAAATTGAAAACTCGAAAGAGCAACTTGAATTAAGGAATTTAAAATATTAATTAAAAAAATCAATTTCCCTTGGCCAGCTGAGTGGTGCGGTGGTTAAGAGCTGGCTTGGGACGCCAGAGAGCCCCGGTTCGGATCCCACATATGA
>NW_017731583.1:337278-342738 GCF_001890085.2 Hipposideros armiger
AAAAATCAAGCTAAATTAGAATTAATCTCAATAATATAAATATTGATAGACACTATAAAATTCTACTGATGTAATATATACCAGTCAGTAGACTTACAGCAAGCGTTCTGTATAATAGAGAAAATTTAGTAATATGAAAAACAAACGAGCATACCCGCAATCACTGGTGACTCTTGTATATAAAATATAGCATGGTCATGCAATAAAGAAAGCAAAGGGGGAAATAAAAAAAAGTGTAAGACTTGTAAAAAATTGCCACTTTGGCAGAATATAGTTCTATCTACATAGAAAGCCAACAGAATCTATGTACAAGCCATTTAAAACAAATAATATAATTCAACAAAGTAGTTTATTCAAGGTAAGTTTACAAAACTAAAACCATCATTTTTACACTAAGAAAATCTGCAAAATTTCAAATACTACTGAATTTTATCATTATTGTTCATGTCAAACATCTTTGGGAAGGTACTGGTAATCATGCCGAGGGTCCATGTTTTTCAAATTAGCAAGCTTTTCTGATTAAAAGAGGTCAATGTGTTTTTGCCATTTCCAAAGAATTATATTACAGTTTATGGAAATGCATATTGCTTTAACATTTACTCATATTGTCACTTTCAAGCTTTTGGAATTACTAGGAAATGCAACAACTAAAATTCAAAAGGATTACTGTTAGTTTTTTTCTTCATTATTTTTACTTATATATAAATGACAATGTTGTTTCAAAAGCGAAAAAAGGAAAATGTCAACCAGGGCAAACACAAAGTTAGCAGGTAGATAACACGTTAAAGCTTTCTGCAGCCTCTGCTCTGTGTAGATTACTCTATTTATAATATATGATCTACTCTATTTATTATATAATAAAAGTACTCTGTGCTTCCATATTTGTAATAAAAGTAGTCATTTTTTCCTGGCAGAGCCTCTCTCCAATTTAACCCCAATTGTCTTATGTATCTCTTTGGTGTTTTTATCCTCATCACCCAAACAAACAGTGTAAAATAATAAGCTAAAAGCCTTACTCATTACAATTTTACTGCCATTTGTCACCAGGGAAATGTAAAGACTCTTCCTGAAGGACATTAAATGAAGTAGCAAATTCTGCATAATGGGGACAGTTCAAAATGGGTGAATTCAAAATTAGAAGTTGGCAAATTGATTTCCTTTGAAAAAAAATAAGATAAAGGAAAATATGAGATTTTTAAAAAATTCACTTATATCAAAATTCTTGATATTTGGAAGATTATGCCCCATTGTTATTGTAAGCAAATACCAATAGAAGGGATTTTTAAGTGGTTGACTGGCAACACATAGGAAGAATAGAAGAGGCTATTATTCAGCTTCACGTTTCTATTTATTTATTTATTTTTAGACAATCATTTTATGCTCACCCCTCCCAAAGGATTTCCCATTTTCAGACCCAATATTCCATACAAGAAGTACGCAAATGTAAGATCATGTAAAGTTAAAAATAAGAAGTACAGAATCTGGTACAGCTGGGGATAATTAGTAAAAAAATAAGTTTTTGCCAGAAATAAAAGGAAATTGAGTAGACAGATTTTTCTTTAGCCAGGCTTTGGGAGATCCATGGAAAGAGAACATATTTACAACCCCCATCCCTTCTCTTCCATCCCATAGAATCTGTCAAAAGAAACTCCATTGTATAGAACATGTTAAAATCACTGAAGATGCTTATTACTAAATTGAGATTCTCTTACTTAAACAGGGATGACTCTAATAACATTTGAAAAATCAACCATTTCTGAGGCTCTTCATATCTTTTCAAGCCAATTCTGAAGCCTAAACATGCCATTTCAAATCCCTGAGCAGTCACTCCAAAAAACTACCATTTTAATCTTTTATTTTCTATACCTTAATTCTAATTCTGACAATGTAAGATTACTGTTCTATAAGTACAACCTACTTCAATTAGTTTCTGTAGAAGGAAATGTCCTCCCAGGTTATGAATTTAGTGAGATAATGATGCTTTCATAAAACTGGACTTACAAAGGTTTCAGCCAAGTCAATAAATAGTGATCAGTATCTGTTCTGAGGCTGGAAGATGAATGTTGAGGGGTGTAGCTCTTGCTAAGACTCAATTCCTAGTTTCAAATCCCATGCAGTTTAGGTAACAAGACACAGGCTATCCTTTTTCTTAATGATTAAACTGTGCAATGGGTCAGAATGCTGTGCATTTGATGTTGCTTGAACTTTACATCTATCATCCAAGGAGATATTTAGCAACTGGTGAACTGGAAATTTTCCTAATTGTGTATTTCCTTTCCATTTCCATTGAAACAGTTTGCAAACATTGAGGAAATTAATAATAATGAGGATAACTGATTGAACATAATTGTGTTGATATAAACCAGAATTTTTTAATAGATTTAAGTGAATCAAAACAAGTTACACCCAGTCTTTCCGTGGACCAGAAGAAATTGAATTTGTTCTTCTGAAGCCACGTTAGATTTCTGCAGGCTTCTATATATTTTTCACTTAACCCGTTTGCTACTTATTAAATTGCCAGTGTTTATTAACTGAAAAGGTTGAGATTACATTAATTTATGATGTCTGGATAAAGAGTTTGGTCTTTGCTTTTTCTTTAAAGCTGAAAATATATTCAAACTTTAAAATTACAAAAGGACATTCTCACAGGGTCACTTGAGTTTACTCAATAGCTAATAAGTCTGCACTTAAGCATGAGGCAAATAAATGTAAGTTTCTGTAATGTTTCTGTTTTGAATTTTACTTTTTTTCATGACATCCTTCCCTTCCTATATAATGTTATCTCTATGACTTCTAAACACTTCTTCCTAGTGGATAAATTCTTCCTGTTAATTTTTAATGTTGACATTAAGCCTAGACTTCAGGCATGTTCTTTACTTAATCTTCAAGAATCAGGAAAAGAATAAACAAAGGTTTGTATAATGTGGATTCAGTGAACTGCTTAGATATGACCCCAGGGCAGTTAAAATTTGTATGCATTTCAATAATTTGACAAAGGACTTGAAAAAATTCTCTGATTCTGTATCTATAATATTTCTGAATATTTGAAAGAAGCAAGTTGACATCCAACATCATTTTTAGAATTTCCGAAAGCATTATTTTTTGTATAAAACATCTTTGGTTATAGTTTTAATAAAAATACTGTCCTAGAATTTTTTTGATATTATCATTTCTTATCCAGCAATGATGCTGAAAACAAACTCTATTACATTCTACTTTCTTGAAGATATTAAAGAACATATACATCTCATTTGTATGTTCTTTGAATAGAATTGCAGTGGTCTTCAGTATTGTACAAAGATTAAAGCAATTGCATTTCTCATCCACAAATATTTAGAAAGTGTCTAATTTGTGTGAATCAACTTGGAAATTTCCAAGCCAAGATGTTAAAGTCTAATTACGCATTTTCCATACATTAAAATTGTAATTGAAGAATATTTATTCCTTAATATATTTTGATTTCATCCTATAATCAAAACTCCAGAACAAAATCAAGTTTCTCTCATTCTGATTTCCAACAGGATCACAACTGACAATTGATATTTATTCCACTTAAAAGCCACTGGTAGAACATTCCAAGATCAAATACTGCTTACTATTGGGAAAATGCCTTTCTTTTTAAGCAGCAAGCCTTCAGCTCTGACACATGCATGGCAAGGGAGCCAGGTTGCACAATGATCCAAACCCCTGCCAATTCCTTGGTCCAGGACTCCTAAAAACTTTACGTGCTCCATGGAACTTGGCCCCTGCCATGCTCTTTAAAACCAAATAGCCCTGACTAACTGCATTCCATCACTAAAGAACAACTCTGACTCCAGGCAGTCACTCATCACACAGGTCTTGCCCTTATCACCACCATTAGTCCTCAACAGGGACCCTGTGTCCTTGTGGTTCCTTATTTTGTCAGGGACAAGTTTTAGATTTTAACATTTTTGCATGTCTCTCTTCCCATCTTAGATACTTAGCTCTATTAACCATGGTTAAGTGACTAACAGAATGCTTAAATTTCTTGCACTGTAAACGACAGTTAACCTCACTGTAAATGACAGTTAACCTGTAGCAATTATTAATAGGTATGTTTACTCCTATTCTCTCACTTTTAAAGGGGAAGAGTTGGTTATTATTTATGAAGAAATCTGGTTATTCTCTTAGTAAATTCAACCCATGTCAATTTCTGATCTATAACTGTCAAATAAATGACATTGTAGTTGTGTAATAATAAATCTAATTATTTCCCAAAACTGGCAATAGTAAACAATTCTTCTTTATGGGAAAGAGTTAAAAAAATATAAACTTTAGGTGCCCTACTCTAATGAAATGTCAGCCAGGAATATTCTTCTACCCTTTGTCTTGGAAGGTGAAGTCTAATTCCTGTCCTCTGGAATGTGGGATGGACTTAATGACTTGTTTGACCAATAGAATGCAGCAGAAGTGACATTCTTAGACCTGTGAGGCTACTCAGAAGAAGCCTCAAAGGTTCCGCTAGATTTCTTAGAACATTGGTCTCAGATTTTGAGATGCCATATGAAGAAGTTGGACTATCCTGAGATCTGCTGCTGAAGAAACCACATGGACGACCCTGAGACTACTTGAGGAGATAGACAGAAATGTCCTCAGTTGTTCCAGCCCTTAGGGATTTGAGTCATCCCAGCCAAGGCCCCGAACATCAGGGATCACTTATAATTCATCTTTACTTAACCCTGTATAAAGTGCAGATGCATTAGCAAAATCAACAATTGTTATTTCAAGCCATTAAAGTTTTATTTATGAGACAAAGAATGTTATACAGTAATGGGTAACTGAAACATCTTCTCTTATCAACTATCGGTTGTATGAGTTTGAAATCATGAAAGTTGTTGGAGGGTTCCATGATTCCCATCTTTCCTTCCCAAGTAATAATATAATGGGAGCCATCATGAAGCAGGGAGAATTTTTATGACTTTTACGTCTCCTTTCTCCAATGCCCATGTGTATATTCTATACCGATGCCATTACTCGCCTACTTTGCAGTTTAACAGGGACCTAATCTTCCCCAAGGACTGCTTCTCCCTGATTTTTCACAATAAATCCTGCACTCAGAAAATGTAATCTTAAATTTATTTATTTTTATTTATTTGTAGTTGTGACTGGTAATTCCTACATGGTTATTTTTTTATGACTAATTCTTCCAATCTAAAAATGTCATTTTCTTTTCTTACCATCTTTGTATCAATTCTGAGCTCGATTACTTCCAGATTACTTTTGTTTATCTTACCCTCAATCACGCCATTCTCTAATTGCAGCCAGGAGTCGTTCTGAAATATAAATCTCATCTGTAGCCTCCTTGCCCATCCCCTGCTCCCATACATCACGCCCCCCCAATACACACACACACACACACACACACACACACACACACACACACACACATGCACTATTCTTCAAAAAAAAAAAAAAAAAAAACTACTGCAATAAAGGCTT
>NW_017731583.1:344541-346026 GCF_001890085.2 Hipposideros armiger
TGAAGTGTACCTGGCATATAAGATGACCCCCCACTTGGAGGCATATTTTTCAGGGCCAAAAAATCGTCTTATACGCCGGCAAATACGGTAAGTCTTTTCTGGCATCAAGAATGAGAATTTCTTTGGCCTTTATAAATTCTGGCTACAGTGACTTCCTAATAGCTATGAGCAAGTTGTGAACAACCTTTTCAAAATAAGTGTCTACTGTAGATATAAGAGAAAGGAAAAGAAATCTAAGTTACTGAATTTTTTTATTATAGTTCAATCAAAATATAAGTATATATGGAGAAATGATGAGTTACAAGCATCTCTCTCATTTCATTTCTCTCATCCTAATTTTGCATGTTGGATTCATGGTCATGACATTCCAGCTTGTAGCTCAGGAGTGTTTTAAGATTCATTTCTTTGGGCTTTAGAGGGATTCCAATTCTTGATAAATTTGATTGCTAGTCTTCTCTGTGGGTATGGACCAACAATTATGGAAACGGTGCATCAGTTCAGATCCATCTTATAATTTTTATATATTGATTTTATTTTCATTTGTCTAAAGAATAGTCAATAGCCAGATGTAAATGGAATCATCAACTTTGCTGAAACATGGCTTTGTGGTGGCACCTATTTTCTAAGCTAATGTCTACACTTGTGTTCTTTTTTTTTTTATGCCATCTTGTTCTGGACTAGGCCTATCTCACTCAAGTCTTTTCCAACAGCCATGAGAGAAACTTTTGGTTTTAAATGCTTTTGTCTTTCACCCACAGGTACTTGAATGTCCTACCATGGTCCTCAGAGGAACACTTCCAAGTTCAGTTTATTTTTAGTCTTTCCTGATTCAAGTTAGTATGTCTACTTGCTTTTCCATGTTTACTACCCATCTCCCTTTAACCAACATTCCACTTAGTTAACTATCTTTTCAGAAATCTAATATTTTAAACATGAAACATGCCTAATAGGTTATTTTAGAAATAATAAATACTACTGTTCTAAAAACAGTAAGTGAATATATTTAGACATGAACTAATAGTTATATTTGTATTAATCTAAAATGGTAAGACAGATGCACCAGTTTATACAACTTAAGAATCTACAGAGAAAAAAGGATCAGCAGGTACCTATGTGTTTTGACAAGTTGTTTCTGAAGGTAGAGTAACTAAATGAAATGGAAAGAATTTAGTAGTGATCATAAAAAATAATGTATTTACTGCCACTGAAAAGGGTCACTTTACTGAAGTATGTCTTTAGATTACTATTCAAAGGAATTCAGCAGTGACTGCTGAGGGCTCTGCAAGTGCCAGCAACACCAAAAGTCTTACTAATTTATTAACATCTATATATAATTCTTACACATACATTCCTTTAAAGGAAACTACTGTGTTACTATATAAACAAGTACCGTATTTGCCGGCGTATAAGACGATTTTTTGGCCCTGAAAAATATGCCTCCAAGTGGGGGGTCGTCTTATACGCCAGGTACACTTCAGATAGACT
>NW_017731583.1:346956-377737 GCF_001890085.2 Hipposideros armiger
CGGTGAGTATATAACAAACTCTGTATTTTGAGTGGAAATGTTAGGGGGTCGTCTTATACGCCCAGTCGTCTTATACGCCGGCAAATACGGTACTGAGCAAGGTAGGTATAAATGCGGTATTTGAGAAACAGTTCTAGGAGTGGATAATGATCCCTTTCTACTTGGTAGTCACCTATTATAACGTATGTAAATCAGATAGAATGGTATATGTCATTCAATCCTACTATGTATCAAGTTTCAGAGAATGGTACTGTTAATATATCTTTGATTGCTCTTCTAATTTTGACATTGATATCAATTTCTACAAATGGAACTACAGAATAAGGGCATATAAACATTTATATTGCTCCTTAGACAACCCCTGTGGCAACCATGGTATTGGTCACATAGTAAGCCTTCAAGAAATATTTGTAGAATGAATAACCTAGTGGTGCAAATTAGTTGCAATTTTGTGTCAATTACACATTGATGCATAGAATACTCACTTTCATTAGTATTAGTAGCCTAATAATAGGTAGTTCAAATTCCACATCAGTCCAAAATCTATTCCAGTTTTTAAAACTACAATATTATCCTCCTGCAGTCCTTCCGATCTTAATCGTCAACATTATCCTTCTAATTCCTCTACCTTCAAAATACATATTTGAATCCAATCCATTTTCACCACCTCCATTGTTACCACCTTGGTCCAAGTCTCCATCATCTCTCACTTAGATCATTGCCATGCCTTCTTGGTTGACTTTTGCTTCTACTCTATGCCACCTGAGTGATCTTTTAAAAATCAAAGTCAGATCATGGAGTTCCTTTCTTCTAAGATTTCATTGGCTACCTTACAATTGCCTTGAGTGGCCTAAATGATTTACTCTTGAGCTGGAAGACAGAATGGCATTATCAAATATCCATCAAATGAAGTGAAGATGAGAGAAATGAAAAGAGGCAGGTGCTCTGTAACTCAATGTCCCTTGATATAATTAGATTTTGATTAAAATACAAGAAAATTGTACCATGTTAACTTGGATTTCTTTTCTCTTTCAGCTCAGTGTATCTCCTTCAACTCTCCCCAATGCTCACTCCTCTAAAGACTGGCTTTTGCCCCATGCCTTAACCATGTCACTTGACTTTCAATCCAGACCTTTGAACTTGCTGTTTCCTTTTACCTGGAAACATCCTCCCCATAAATATTATCCACATGGCTCATTCTCTCATTTCTTTGTTACTTTTTTTGGCAGGTCTTCTCTGACTTAACTATTTAAGTTTCCCCCCTTTCTGAATTCTCTATCCTCCTTTATTACTGCTTTTTTCTATCATACTTATCACCATCTACCATATTATGTATTTTGCTTATGTATATTAATATGTCTCATCCACATAGAAATTAAACAAACAGGAAAGGGATGTTTATTGATTTTGTTAAATACTGTATCCCTGGAACCTAAACCAATGCCTGGCACATGAGAGGTGCTCAATTAAAATTTTTAGATGAATAAAGGAACATCAGGAAAGTCTAATTGTTATCGCTCATTCTATTTCTATGTTTACGGCATTAGTCATTCCTCTGGTCCCCATAAAAGCTTTAGCAAAGCTTATACCTCTTCCCAGAGAAGCACTCAAGAACTCTAGACTAACTAGCAATATTCTTTCTTAGCACTCCTCCTGCCTCATCACTGTTTCTCTTTGTCCCTCCTCCTCCATATTTTTCCTTCTATGGAAATGACTTGCTAAAAGTCAATCCAATATAAGGCCCACAAAAATAAGTCATACAAAGCTTGTCAGGTAGCTAGTGTCTTCTGCTATCCTGAAACTTCATTTGTACTGCAGTACATTTCTTTTTCACTACATTTTAATGAAATATTTTCCCTGAATGTCCAAAAAGTCACATTCTCTAAGAACATTTTCTGCTTTGAAGTACACATGAATGGCTAACTTCTAGAGACTTTTGTTTTAATGGAAAAAGAGACAAACACATTAGATGATTAGAAAAGTGTATTTATTCACTCAGTAATTTCTATCCCACACTTTGCATGTCTTGTTTTAATGTGTGTGTGTGTGTGTGTGTATGTATGTGTGTTTTAAAGGATAGCATAGAAAAAACATGTCTTGATGCTTGGTTAAATCATGGATATAGTTATACTGCCCTCCACACCATATCCCTGGCATACTATATATGTTAGTGTACAATGCAATTCTTCATAGTAAAAATTTACTGAGAAGATGACTCTTTTTAGCACTGAGGAGGCACTGTTTGTTCATTGAGTATTTATTGGTACTGTTATTCTTTTCTCTCATAATACACCTTCAGGGGAGAGAGATGATAAGAAGCACACTGAGTTGCAGAGTACTGTAAGAGGAGGTGGTCTAGGAGCCCATATGCTCAAGAACTCTGAATTACTTCAATAGAATCCATTTTATAGTAGGCAAAATGTAAGACTGAACTGTTCACTGCAATTTCATCCATTGTAAAAATGCCCATGAGGAATAATAATGACAGTAATAATAATAGCAAACAACGATGGTAATAATAAGGAGCAAATAGTAATAGATGACTGTAAATGAACACTACTGAGTGCTCCCAATCTAAGTATTGTATTTATAATAACTGACAAGAGGGATAATTATTTGGAGGAACTGAATCATAAGGAAATAAGTGTCATCAAATGTGAACATTTCTGAAAATCTTTTTTGCTCATTTTAAACAAGGGCACATCCATGAATTTTGTCTTTCACCTTCACCTAAGAAAATGAAGGTGGGTGGGTGACAAATCAGGACAGGAAGGGATTTGTTAATTTATTTTTCTGAAAATAAATTAAGGATTGAAATCAGAAGTTGGGGTAAAATGGAGAGAGAGAATCGATATCTCATGGGTATAGATATCCGGTGGAATGGTTAGTGAGTATTGAATCACTTACCATGGTGTATCAGGCACTGTACTAAGCACTTTATAGGCATAATTCCATTTAATCTACGCAATGCCATGTGAAGTGGGCATATAATTATCCTCTCGGTACTAAAGAGCAAAGGGAGCAGTTAAACATCTTGACCATGGTTGCAAAGCTAATTAATTAGTGGAACTTGGCAATAGAACTTTAAGACTCTGTTCTGCACTCTTAAAATCTACACTATGAGTATTTTTAACTTTTTATTTGAAATATTTTTGTTCCTTATGTGTTTCCCTATAGTGCTGAACAGTAAAACTTTACAATGCATGGAGACTAGGTGGTTTCTGTTAGGGGCAGCCAGAGAGGGGGGATGTGGAGTGGAACTGCTTCCACTCCACAGCCTGACTGCTTTTTATTCTTTTTGTTAAAATACCAAACACATTATACTGTAATATTATTTATTACTTGCACTGGAGAATACCACTTAGATTAAGGCCATGACATGAATTCAAGCCCTTACATGTAGCCACGTGAAACTCATATGTTCTGATTTCCTTTATTGTCACCAATACACTCACACACTTACATTTAGTAAAGGGAAAAGGAAAACAAGAATGGATTGCAGTTCAAACGTTTGCAATTTTCTCATGCCCTTAAATATTTTGTGAACCCAAATTTTACCAACATTTGGTTATAATCTAGCAAGTATTATTTGAAAAAAATGTATATCAAGATTTATATGAATATTTTGTAATAACCAAATCAGGCTGAAGCTCACTGAGTATATCGGAGACTCAACTATTTTCTACTAAACTACAGGTGAGATGCTTTGTCCTGGACACGAGCTATTAATGATATTTGAATTCAAGTCCTGGGACCCCTTTCATGTAGGAATTACCTTACAAGTGGGTCATTAAACACATAAGTCATTTTATCAAATGGGAACCTCTCTTATAGTCTCCTTAGTAACAAACTGCTAAACTGAGGAAACAACCTACGATGAAAGCATTTTGAGTTCATTGTTTCCCAATGAAAGCATACAACCCTCTGTGCTGACTTAATTGTGATTTTATATTTATGAATCATAACATGAAGGAATAAATTTTTAGTCTTCCTGTTACACTTTTGCCTTTTTTGCAATCCAGGATTATAGAGGCATATAAGGCAGTTAAGAGTCTTGCGTGGAGCACTCAGGGGGAGCTCTGGAATTTTAAAACAATGTAAAGGCATTTTTGAAAAGTAACATACTGTAACACACCTTTTAAACTCTACATGGGCTTTAAAATATTTCATGGAAAATTCCCAAGTTACCACGAAAAGGAAAAGCTTTGTTTAAGGAATAGTTTTTGGAAAAATAACTTAGTTTGATTTTCATAGAAAAAAATATCTAGGTAGTAGTATTGCTGTTTAAATTTTGTCACATTTCTTTTTGTGGGTGTTTTGAAGTAAATGAACAGGATTATGTAAATATTATAATTTGGCTTCTCCTGAATGTTAGAAAGAAGCAGTGTATAAGTAGTGACGTATGTGGGCTTTACGTAAAATGATTTTGCCATTTTTCAAGCCAGATATAGCTTTTGTATCAACAAATGGGACACAAATCTCCAGTCTTAGACTTGGAGAGAAAAATTCTATGATAGTTAAATGAATTCTTTGTATTTTACGTTTGTTGACCAGTGTATTATATATATCGAATGCTACCAAAATTTTAATTTTATAATGCATTCAATTAAGTAAGTAATGGTTATCTGTAGTAATCATGGAGGTCAGAATTATTATAGAGTATTGCTGATATACATGTTTATAAGTGAAAGTGGAGGTAAATACCTGAGCAGGTCATTCTAACTTCCTGTGAAATAATACTTATGTTGCATGTATATGCTAAGTAAGCCAAGGTCTAAGAATGATTTCCATTTAGAACTTGGAATACTATTATATCTAGACAGCAGCTAAACCAAGACAAATATTTAATGGAGCTTCTTATATTGCAATTAGAAACCTTTTCATCAAAGATGTGATTTTATTTTTCCAGTAGGCTTCTGCCCAAATATATTAATCTTTTATCAACTTTCTGTATAATCCTTTGCTCTTTTATTATTTTCTCTTGGGTTATGTTATTCTTCCATTTCTATATGTTTACTATGACACTTTCCATTACCTTCAAGGCACACCAGGAACATTGTACAAACTTTTGAAATACATTCATAATTGCTGTCATGTTGATTATCTTGAGGTGGCCATGTAAAAAAGGGTCGTTGTCAGTAGAACAGCTCTTTCCTTGAGTGAACTGCTAACATGAGTCAGGTTGAGAGTTCCTTTTTGTGCATTCACACACAAACTCTTAAGCAACGATGTCAACATTACCTTAGAGATTAAAAAAAAAAGTAAAGGGCATGCGGAAAACCCAGGTAGGGTTTATTCCATGAGATATTTAGATGTTCTTAACACAGGGTATTTTTGTTTGGAGAAGCCAACAAAGTGAAATTCCTAAATCCATCTCAGAGTAGTCCAACTAAGGGTCTTCAAGCCAAGCATTACTTATGATGGAATGAAACTCCCAAATCATGTAGAACAACTATTAAGAGGAAATTCATGGAAAATTCCCAAGTTACCACAATAAAGTAAAGCTCTGCTTTCTTTGGGGAATATTTTTGGGAAAAATAATTTAATTTGTTTTTCATGGAAAATATCTAAATAGTAGTATTGCTGTTCAAATTTTGTCACATTTCTTTATGTAGCTAGAAAATAAGAAATCTTTAAATGACTCTCTACAAAATAGACTGGATGTCTGCTTCTGCATGCCTCTTGATTTTTTATCTCCAGGGTAAAGCTGAAGTCATTGTTTAAATGTTTGAGCGTGAATGAGAATGACCATTTCACACCAAATATTTCCAAATAGTCTGTCATCTGGCAAACAGCTGAGAATGCTTCTTGACGTCTTGCTTTGCTGGACAGTAACCATCTCTCACCACCCATCAGTTCCCCAGAATCTCGTCACCTGCCACTGGTGATTCCAGCAATCAACAGCCAGTACCTCTGAGATATCACTTCTGCCTGTTTGGAGTGCAACATTTCAAGCTGTCCTATTACTTAGATAGGGAATATGTTGACTAAAACAAAATTCTAGAGATACTGTCTACACACTGTGACTAGAGATAAGAATCCAAACTACATGAACTGAAAATAAAGGGGCAAGGGGCGTAGTAAGGATCAACTTTACCTCAAGGCTTCCTTACGTGTCCCAGTGGCATATGCTCCTCTGAATGGACAGGAAATACTTAACTTGCCCAGAATATGCATGCCATCGTTGGGTTAGATAAAGAACAGCAAAGAAAACTAAGGAATTTCAAATGATGCATTTTGAATTTAGCAAAGTCTGTTTTATCACTAGGGAATATTAACCAAATAAAGTGCAAATCAAATTGCTAATCAACATTTTTCCCCTAGGGTGGAATGATCAATAAATAAATGAGTTTTGAATACAATGGCTAATGAGGAAAATGTAAGTCTTGACTTTAGGTGGTGGTCTTGATGTATATTTTCCCCCTCATTCTTGCAATTATTCCTACGTTATGAGTCACTGGTAGGCCACCCACCAGTGAATAGTTTCATCATGATGAAGAGATGGCATGTATATATTTTGAAGCCCTTCACTTTCTTTTTTTTTTTAATTTTTATTAAACATAGTGTGGTGACAAGGTTACTAAAATTATATCAGTTTCAAGTGTACAATTCTGTAATACATCATCTATGTATCATATTGTGTGTTTATAACCCAGAGTCAGTTCTCCTTCCATAACCATATATTTGATCCCTTTTACCCTCATCTACCACTCCCTTCCCCCCTTACCCTCTGGTAACCACTAAACTATTGCCTGTGCCTATGTGGGGGTTTTTTGTTTGCTTTGCCCTTCACTTTCTTTTATCTTTCCTAAGTAGTAACAGCCATTATCCAACTCCCTATAAAATTCACATCTCAGTTGTTCATTCAGTTTGTTGAAAGATGATTAAAGACTGAACCTCATACCTTCTTTATAAATCTAAAAACTTTTATGGTTAAAGAATAAATCCACTAAATTTATATTTGAGTGATAAAAAATTGTGTTTATTATAGTGGTAGATAGTTAAAATAAAATTAGAAATGTCATAAATGAAAAAATTGTTTAGATCTAGTATTTGTCATGGTAGTACAAATGCCAAGCAGCAAAAGCTTATTTAGCAGTAAACTTTCTACTCATACTCGGGAAAAAAATTTGATTACATGGCAAATCTCACAGAATGGGTCACTTCTAACTTTTAAAAAGTGAGGCAATTTATTTTTACCATTTTCATTGAATTTTAAATTTAGTTATTTACAGGGAAAGATTAGCCATAAATATCAATAAATTAAGAATAAATAAATAAATAAAAATAATAAAATAAAGAAAGAAAACAAAATTTTATTGTATAAAATCTGTTGTGTGCATAAGCTATAATGCAAACATGTATATTTAGAACACAAAGAAACTTAGGTACCTAGATGGCTTAAGTATAAGAAAATGATATGTGTGTGTCACAATATAAATTATATGACTGGAACTGTTTCCTGAGTTTTCTCAAATTGAAGTTAGCCAAACTTCAAATTTACTTTAATCTCACCCAGTTTAAAAACTCTATGTACACACAGGGACACACACCAAATCCATCCCAGTCCTCCTGAAAGCTCTCCACATATTCCGTTGCCTGCACTCAGCCATACTGAAAATCCTGTTCAGATAGCACCTGAAAAAGCAGGCAGGAACCAGTTAGTGTCCATTTCCTGGACCACAGGGACCCACAGTCAGTTCTCCAAAGCATCCTCTCTCATGGTCTTCTTCCCAGACTTGGAATAGAGAGTAAGAAGTAGCCACAGTTTTTTCCCCTTCCTGGCAGGCAGCCAATTACCTTCC
Organism: Hipposideros armiger; assembly: GCF_001890085.2. NCBI lineage: Eukaryota > Metazoa > Chordata > Mammalia > Chiroptera > Hipposideridae > Hipposideros > Hipposideros armiger. The sequence continues at coordinate 354,762 of NW_017731583.1, forward strand.
AAGAAAGCAGTACTTATACACTCTTGGGAAACCCAGCATAAATTATTCTGGTATGTCTGTATAGAATATATGCGTACTTATAAACAATATCATCAATGTCTCAGTTTGCCTGAGAGTGAAGATAATGGGTAGAGTCTATTTTAATCACCTATTAGATAGAAAAAAATAAAGATGCAGCAACTCAAACACACACACATACACACACCCACATACACCACACACTATGTTCAATACATTCAAATGCTATGACAACTAAAGACATTTTTATGTCTTTTTAATGACCATGAACATTGTACATTATGTCACATAACAAATTTTGATTTCAAAAACTAGGTAGATTTATTTATTTATTTACATTTTACATGATTTATTCATAATAAAAAGAATAAATGGAAATTTAAACTTAAAATCACAGTCTCCTCTTTCCCCTTCTGCCCTTACCACCCCCCAATTATACACAAAAATAAAGAAAAGGGAAAGAGAGAGAAATGAATTCGGAAAGAGCAGGAAGTGGAAAAGAGACAGGTCCTTCCTGGCCAAGTCTGAAGTCATTTTGAGTTAATTAAACATGAACTATTCTTAAAGCAAAGAGGACATGTTTAGTCTTTAAAAATATTGATTCTGACTTTTTTTCTACTCTACATTTCTGTTGCTTGTTTCCTCATTAGTGGCTAAAATAGTTAAGCCTATCAAAATATGGAGACGCTTGGAAAAAGAACCTCGGGACAACGGCTCCTAAGAAGCTGTCACCTTCCCTGGAAGTTTCCAGTGAGCTGAGATATTCTCACTGCAGCATGAAGGACACCCAGACCCACGATATCATTGGTTCTGTTTGTCTTTCCATTCTTATTTTCCAGCCTGTTTTATACAGCAACTATCCAAACGTTTTTTTGGATACTTTCATTAGCTATGGCTTCCAAAAGTTTGGTTAAAATAGTAAGCGAGCTGAGCAAGCAACATTTTGGCCTTTTCATTTTATTGGGCACAGCAGCCATTCATTGCTCCTCCCCCACGCTCTTCTCCTAGCGCTGGGACGGGAGCCTTCCTGGGCGGGTATCCGGCTGTCTGGCCAGCGGCCATTTCATTGCATGCCACACATCTGTGCCCTTGGAACCCGAAACCTTGCCTTCATTTCAGAGCATCAGGGATATTTCTGTCAAAATCTAAGAATTGTTTCTTTCCTTTCTGTTCTTTCTTTTTCCTTTTTTCTTCTTTTTCAATTCTTGAGAGTAAGATGAGCCATACATATAGCTGACACCACTAGAAAATACAATCGGAGTAGATTTGGAGGGTTGGCTCCATCACTGGCTGACTCCATGATTTTGGAGAAGTCACTTAAATTATCTCACCTCCTGTAAACTTATCTATAAAGTGGGGCTCGTTATAGGACTATGCAACAAGCAGATAATTGATATTAGTATTACTATTAGGTCAGAGGGCCCCTCCTCTATGACTTACCAAAATGCAGGGGGCATGGGCGGATGTGATCAAATTCACTATTTCAAGGCTTCCTCTTAGCTAAATTGTCCTCTTCTCTTCTGAGAGCATCAGTTGGTGTCATTATAATGGGCTTTTTAAAGGACAAGTAAAAACAACTATGCATTTTTAAGGCTCCATCTCTGTTAATAGAGAAACAACAAAATTATGATATCCATAACAGTGCTCAGCAAATATTTTAATCTATAAATCAACATTTTAGAACTCTGTACTCTCTAAGAGAGATTACACATGCTTAATTTTGTAGGCTTAGAATTTAATAGCTTTTAATCTATGCTCACAACCTGGAAAATGTTATCATATTTAAGGCCCACATGGAAAGGTACTTTTAAGACATACCAGTTACAGTTTATACACAAAAGTCTGTCCCTTTTTAAATGTCACTTCCATTAGTATCTTATATCAGAATAACAAGTGAAATGAACACACTGTAACCTAGTATTTTAAAAGGTTATGTTGAAGGAGTCGAGAGGCTTAAATTAATTTTCCCCGTTCTTATCCAGTAGGCCTTTACCTCAGTAGGATTTCCTATAATTCTATCTTAATCCATGTCTCTACAGATGAACCAAACAGACCACGACATAGAAAAGACTGCCAAAGTGGTTCCTTGCCAGCAGCCCTTTCTACCCTTCAAGAGACTCCAGCTTAATGATTGTACAGTGATCCAAATCAACCAAGTAAGCAAAGGGCAGACACATATCTTATGCTCTGCAAAGATCTATTTGCTTAGTCATGTGCAAATGCTGCCCTAAAATGGTCAGGAGGTTGGCATGCTAACCATTTACTAGATCCATTCATTTTTTTAAATTGATGTTAAGAATAAATCATGTCAAGGAATTTTTCTATATAAGCAATACTAATTTGATATTTGGGAGGAATTGCACTGCTGATTTTGTTGCTGGAGACTTGAAGTAGAAAATTATTTATAAGGTCTAATGAAATCCATAATTATATTTTGAAGGCTATGGATTAGCCAAAGATAATAAAAGAATTTTTTAGCAATACCAGTTAAATGAAGTATAAAAGTTAAATGAAGGCTAAAAGCCCCACACAATGCCACCTTGCCCTAAGCATTGCTCTGGACTTTTGGAAGCACATTATACAAGGTAATGTATTGATTAATAAATGATTTTAATTGAATTATTTGTACTGCAATCTTTCTTTTCCCTATAGTTTGGCTACTGTTGAGGGGCTGGAAAAAATGTATTACTCATTTTGAGGCCAATATATGATCATACTTTAGTAAAATGTAAATACATAGTTGGACATCTATCACAGTAAATATTAGTCATAATTCATATCACTTAAGGATTTTAAATCTAATTTTCAGCTTGATGACATTTAGCCTTACTGAATTTAGAATTGTTTTCACCAGAAAATGAATTTTGCTTTAAATGTCATGGCTAAAACACCTAAATGAGACCATATATATATATATATATATATATATATATATATATATATACATAATTTATCAACTAATGAATAAAAGAGTTGATTCCAAAAAGTTGTGTTTTTAACTGTCTACACAGGACTTAGAAAATGCAAGCTGGCCTATCTAATTTGAAGGGTGGTATCTAAATCTCTCCACATGAACCTTTGTCAGGGTTTGAATGGATAAAATGAATGAAAAGTATTTCCTTCTACTTACTATCTAAAAATTATTACTCAAGCATGAATTAATCCTGTCAAATAGACTCTTAAGAATCCATACAATCACTTCACCCAATCACTTAAATATTTGCCAAGAAAAAGTAAAAATTTTGCACTCTGTGTTTTGTGAAAGACTTTTAAAGTATGAGCTATACTATATTGTAATTTAGTTAAGATAATAAAGCTAAAGTAAAAAAAAAAGAATAAGAAAATGCAACCAAAGTACAGAACAGTACAGAACAATGAATTCATCAACTTTGTGATATTTTCCTTAGTGAAAATTCTTCTACATCGGTCTATGAACTACAGGTGCCCTATACAGAACTTGCTCAATGTCTCAAGAGCTCACCTACAAATACAAATATCTCTAGATTCACCCTTACCTTTCTCCTTTTACCTAGAAAGAAGATAGCCCCTAGAAATGTTGCTCTGATTTAAGTGTCGGGGCACATCCTCAGTCCCTACTCTTTTATTGAAACATCAGCGGGTGACACTGTAACCTAATATTATTGGAGTAACAGAAATTATTCAAGGTCCTTGAAATCTCTTCTGGAGGCCTTTAAATTTTTGCACCTTTATGCATAACGTTCTTTCTATATTTATTTGTCATCCATCCACTTATCTATCCTTTTGTCTATTCTTTCATCTGTCTAGTATCTATACATATTTTTATTTGCATCTATGTATCTACATATTTATCATAATTACATATCTACATATTTATCAATCCATCTATAGTCCATTTAAATCTTTCATTTTCTACTTCTACCCCATTTTTATTCCAGAGCAAACTTATTCATAGGCTTTTAAAATATTACACTCATTTCCTACATTTGCTTTACTTGCACTTTTATACCCTGAATATTTGTTCTAAGAATTCTGCCAGTTTAAATGCAGCACATAGTCTAAAAATCCATTGAAATTGATATTTCCTCCCCTTTCTTGATATTATAACTTACTTAGAAATCTGTGCTTATATATCTATAATGCAATTTTATGCATTCCATTTTGTTTTCCAGCTTTGTAAATTTGTATCCCCCTACTAATAAATGGTACCCTTCATGAAGGTTGGGTCTTTTGCTATATTCTTTGGCTTTTTGTATGTCATAAAATGACAACACAGAATTTTGTAAATAGTGTGAATTTAGTACATGCTGATTGGAAAATTTAATCAATGACTGAAAATTAATTTGGAAAAAATTGCAAGTTGGATTGTGTTGCTGGGGTAAACTAGGATTAAAAAAAAATCACGAAGGACCTCTGATAACAATCCAGAAACCAGCTGATACAGATTTGGCTCAAAAATGGAGGTGTGACTAATTGAAAGGAAGTTGTGAATATACAATATTTCCCAAAATAGAAAGGATGGAATTACATAACAGAATGGCTCTACAAAATGAAGGAGAGTAAATGATCAAAGGTGGTTTTGTTAACATATCCAGCCTGGGAAACTGGTTAAGTAGAACCACAATGGAAAAATATGAGAGTTAGACAAGAGAGCTAATGGGTTGGGGGCAGGTGAATCATATAGCATAGCAATAACTTGGTCCATTTATGGATAGAGCATGGACTAAAAGGAGGTGAGATGGAAAAGGTATGAGGAGAAACAAAGGACCCAGGGGAGCAGCTGGCAGAGGAGTTCAATAACTGCTTAAGGAAAGCCGAGAAGTGGTATGTTTTCAGAAGGAGAAAGTGGTCAATAATAAAGAAGCCAGATTGAAAGAGTGATAAAAAATTGTGAACAGCTTGATATTAGCAAGAGGTGATCATTGTTGAGGTCATGAAGGGCTATTTCAGTTGAATGGTAGCATCATCTCCTGTTATGTGTGTGTGTGTGTGTGTGTGTGTGTGTGTGTGTGTGTGTATATATATACACACACATATATATATGTATATATGTATATATGTATATATGTATATATAAATAAATTTAGTAGATGCTGATTAGAAAATTTTATTGATGACATTAATATATATATATATATATATATAACTCATTATATATATATATGCAATATCTTCCTTGTTCCTTTTTTTTCAATGTATGACTGTTCACATGAAATATTCTTCCCTAGAGAGTCTATCAATAAAGTAGTTTTATGTATTAAATTTAATTGTATATGGCATTATATACAAAATAAAACTGGTTATATACAACAAAATTCACTATTTTTAATCCTCCATTTATGCTCTGAAAAATTTTATATCACCTGCTTTTAATCTCTGAGTTCTTTCTTGATTTAGAGTATCATTGCATATAATGTTCAGGTTGGTTCAGTTTAGCTACTAGGTTAAAATAATTGATTTTTTCAAGCAAACCAGGATAATTGGCTATCACTTTTGATAATTGACTGTTTTTAGAAAAATCTTACGACTATGGCTGGTCAAATCCTCTAGCTGAATATTGGTCAAGATTTCCTTTACTTGTTTTTGTTCTTGTTTTCCCAGTTAATTCCCTGAAGAAGCTCACTTGAGCACAATAGCAATCCTACGTTCTTTGCTTCTCATCCTCAGTCTATTATCTAAGTACCACACTCAGAAGAGCCCCTCTTTTTCCCATTTTGTATACCCAACATTTTCCAATCCTCCTGCCAGGAATCTTGAATTAAAGCTATGACAACTTGATTTACTCTTAAGATGATAATGAATGCGAAGGAATTAGAGCATCACTCTCCAATACAATAAGAGTGTACCTACAAAAGAATGGAAGAAATTACACCCACTGAGTGGTGATAATTTGGGCTGGAAGAGCCATTTAGAAGCATTTATATTTATATTTATAAAACAGATCAACTTTTGCTTGGTATATTAGTCAAGGTTCTCCAGAGATACAGAACCAATAGGATGTGTGCATACACAGTTGACAAATGGACAACCTGGGGGGTAGGCCAACTGGCCAAAGGAAGCAAAGTCAGAACACGAGGTCAGGAATTGTGGCCCAGAGAACTGAGTGGAAGTGGGGACTTTTCTTTAAAATAGGCCATAGAGGTTAAACTGGTTTCAGGCAGTGCAGAAGCCAAATGACTAAAGTAGAGACATAAGGTCAAATATTTACTATTAACAGGGTTGCTTTAATTAACCATTGTATGACTCCTGGAAGATGGTAGCTAAGGTTGAAGATATGAGTCAAATAAGTCAGCAATTGGGAGACAAGAAACAAGGTGTTAGGAATTAAAGGGCTAGGACTTGAGTTAGGTTTGGAGTGTCCAAGGTTCAGTCAAGTTGCCCAGTGATTGTACAGGTCATTATAGAACATTTTGGCTTCAACATGCTGTTTAAAATGCATTTGGGAAATGTTTTTATAACTGTAAAATAGCACTATCCTAAAGATTTTATAGGGGTGGAAATTGGTTATATTTCCCAGTTATAATTGCCTTTCATTTGTTTTGTGATTCCTTTAAGTTGCAAGAGATTTTGTTAACCTAGACAGGAGTGTTATTAGTAGTGCAGCACATTTTGTGGAAAATTCAAAAACAGTGAGTGCTTCTTCATGCCTAACATAAAAAAGATTATACATATTTAGCTTGGTGGAACTTATTTATCTATCACATCTATATCTACTTAATGATAGTATAATTTGATATTATGGATGCTATATATTACACTCCCACATGCATTATTTTATAGTTCTATCTTTCTTCACTAGCTATCCCATTAAAAAACAAAAAAAACTTAGTAATATATACCCTCACTCCCACAATTTTCCTATAATTTCAATTTCTATTAAAGATTAAATACATCGCAATTTATAAAATTACCCAGAATATCAAAACCTATAATAATGTAGGTATTAGACATTCAGGAGATATCCAGAGAACTTTACATAATCTCAGATTCACAGAGCATATAATTTTCTCCATAAAATATGGGAAGGACAAAATACCACAAAATCAAGTCAAGATGTAGAAGTTTGGCAGTTCCTGTGCATACTTTTGAGCTAATTCCTATAACTTCTTACAATATCACAATTTCTCATTCAAATTAGTGCCTTGGAAAAATTTAAATAAAGCTCTCAGGTCTTTAATGACTAATTAAATGGCAAACAAGAAATGTTCTAAATCTGCTCTATAGATTTTTAATGGGAGTTTGAATTTCTTACAATTCTTTCTTTGTTGATGTTACCAGTCTTTTAAAGTTAATGCCCATTGCTTCGTCCAAAAAGCCCTTTTCTACAATATATTAAATATATATGTATATATATATAGATATACATATATATTTGGTACCTAATTTAATAATACTAATATAATGTAAAGAGACTTTTCACTGAACATTAGCTTTACTATAAATTTTACATACTGATACTTTTACTTTTTCACCATCATCTGAAACAACAATTCATATCAGAAGGAACTAATATGATAAAAAATATTAAAGGAAGATAATAAATGGATGATGTTAATTTTATTAACATTCCAAAAATGTATATGAATCTCTACCAGTATATGTATTTTCGTTATTAGGATATATCACAACGGTAAAAAAAAATCAGATTCTATACAAATATGAGTTTAAGATTTGTTTTTTACTATCAGTGCAGCAGATATATTAACTATTATCTCCTTTTCCTATTTAATTATGTTACAGCTTGATGAAAGCCTCAAAAACTTATTTTATAACATGAGTTTTTAACAAACTACTATTAATTAAACTTCTCATCATTGGTATATAACTTTTTATTCAGTATTTGTATTTCTCAACTCCCTCAAAATTATTTAATTAATATTTAATAAAATGCTAGCAATTTCTACTTAGACTGAAAGTTGTAAAATTAAATGCATATAATTCCACAATCTCAAATTTCTTTTCAGGATAGGAAAACCATCTTCATTTTATATATTGTGTTTTTTTCTGAGAAGATGGAAATAGAATTTAATATTATTAATATATGGTTAGGAATATATGTGATCAATTTAAAAGTTGTCCTAATTTGAAATTTAGACTAATTTGTGTCTTCAGAAGACCTGTCATGTGACTCCTGATTATGTCATTTAACACTAGTATAGAACCTGATTTTCTTCATTTGAAAAGAAGTAGCAAATATTTACTTTAAAAAACAAACATGCTATTTCTTAACAAAAATGTGTGTTCTCTTATAAATACCAAGAACAGCAGCACATTTATTATGCATTGGATAAATTTATAACCTTAATGGAGTAGATAAAGCAAAATTTCCAAAAGGACTGCAATGCTATTAAATACATAACATGGTGTAGATTGTACATGTAGATCAATGTTTGTTTAAAGTATCAGTTGGATTAAATTAAAAACTCATTATTATTACTATTCCTATTATAATGATAATAATGACAAAGCAGAAATGAATAAGTATTTACAATGAAAATTCCACAGTACTAAATTAGATGATTTACTATATTTTATTTTTAATAATAACTTTCCCAAATCATTGGCCTACTTAGAATATTGAATATCAGTGACTTTAAAATATTGTGAGTAATCAAAGTGGTCCTAATAAATCACTGACAGTTGTCTTAGTTATGATAATCAGAATTAGCATATATAACACTCATGGCAGAGGCTGTTAATCACTCACTCAAATTCACATTTGTTTCTTCTTCCCGAGCACATGGCTTAGTTATATTTCTCAGCCTTTCTTGTAGTTACATGCATCCAGGGGATTGATTTCTAGCCAATGGAATGTTAAGCAGAAGCAATATTCCATCATTTCTGAGCTTGGCCCCTAAGAAACCCCACAAACGCTGCTCCCTGCTCTTTCCACTTGGAGCTTACAGTATACATAATAACAAACAGGATGACCTAGAAAGCTATATGTTAAAGATGGCACAGTCTCAGTCAGCCTGGAAAACTGTGGAGGAAGGTTGTCCAGCCACTCTGAAACTATTCCTTTCTCCCTTGGTATTATCACATGAGCAAGAGGTATCTTACTTTTCATCGAGCCACTATATGTGTTTTGGTCTATTTATTCCAGTACTCAGCATTAAAATAAAATTGGTGACCTTAAAAAATACTTGGTATTCTAGTATAACCTAATAAATCTTTATTATTCTGTCTTCTCTAAGAATTATCAAATATAACATACCGACATTTTGTATGAATGCGTGTAAAATAATAATATAGATTTTTTTTTCTAAAAAAGGGATTTTTGAAATGGCTTTTTCAACTTAGGTCTGCTCAAAACTCATACTTGTTTATCACACAAAGTGAAGAAGAAATTAATTACCAGTAAATGATTTCCTTTTTCTGTGACTTGAAGTGAATGCCTCTTGAGGCATCACCAAGACTTGCCTCCTCCCTCCTTTGTCTTCCAGGCTCAGTGGATGTAAAGTGAGAGTGAGGCAAGAGTGGGGACCGCTAATGGAACTGCCTCAGTCTATTCCTGAGGGAAAAGAATGCTTCTTCAGTTTCCTCAGTTTCCTTCTGACAAAGATCTTAAATCTTCCAGCATTTACCTCTTATCTAGAATGTAGCTAATGCTCCTGGGTTGGCTCTAGACTTTCACTTTGTCCCTCACCCAAACACACACACACACACACACACACACACACACACACACACACACACACACATATACAACAACAACAACAACAAACAAACAAACAAAGAAAGAAAAAAAAACACACCTGGCCTTAGCCTTTCTTTCCCACCCTCTTTGGGTCCTGTGACAAACCTGCAAAATCTCTCAGATCAACTCCAGTAATCAATCCACATTCATGTAGCCCTGTAGAACGTTCCCACTGGAAGGGCTGTCGGAGACCTTCAAGATTAACTTCTCACTTAAAGCATAAGGAAAAAATACCCCAACATGTTAGCTGCAGAATCCCAATAGAGGCCCAAGTCCCATGTCTTACCCTTCAATACTCTTTCCAAGTCAGCGTAAGTTTTTTTATACATTCCTGGCCTTAGAGTTTAAGTAGTTTTTGCTTACGTATTCAATTGAGTTTAGTAGGTAGCCAAATGGAATAAAGAAAATTAAGAGACTATTGAAGACTATTAGATATGGCTCAAATGAGGTGTGAGCGAGTGTGACCCATTTTAACTCAGGGATTCAAAATATAAACTTAACTCAGTTGCAGTCAAGAACCTTACATTAAATGGCAACATACCAAAAAATAGATAAAATACACAGAAGAAAACCTACCTTAAAACACTAAATATAGAAACAATCTCATCATTTTTCTTACTGATTTATTACTTCCATACACGGGTCAAGAAAAAAGCCACAAGTATGAAAAAATGGTCTGTATTTTATCCCAAAACTTCCTGGCAAGAAGTTCTTGCTTTCAATTACCCCACTGCCTGAAACCATAGAAGGAGACAGGAACTTCCTCCCTTGTTTTATTTTTTTCAGAACTACTCACTAATCTTTTAATTAAAAGTGAATGATGGAGAGATGGCAAGTGAGCAGAAGAAGCTGAGGAACACAGCTTCCTTATGTATATGTACAACCCTAATCAGTCTGCACATCTCTCTGAAAGATTTGTATTAATTACATGGAATCTAATCCACTCTACTAAACCCATGCAGTCAATAGCCATGGCTGGCTCTAGTTCATAATACTTGTAGACAGAGGTTGATAAAATATATAACCTAGAAAAAAAACGTTTAGAAAGGCTTTACATACAACAGGATGCTAACAGTTTAGAGGATGGTTTTATGCAAATTTGGACTTTAATGAAAAGAACTCTGATTTTCCTAGAAGTTCCTGAATGGTGCATTTAACTTTCCTCTCAATTCAATTATTGTAGTTGCCTTTAATTTTAGTCTTAAAGTACTACTTTGGTAATACTACATAGAAATATACAGGCATGTAGGATGCCAACAATTTTTGTAAGCCAAAGAGTTAAAGTAAAAATAACACATTCCCCTCAATATAACAATGACAGAGAATATATAGTGAGTAGGCATACTGCACTCTGTTTTTCATAAGTTACTGCAGTGATTCTATGTAATCATATATCACAATTTTACTTTCAAGGAAAAAAGCCTCTAAAATGGTAAATAGCTCACCCACATTTCAATATCCCTGAAGTCTCTGATACTTAGAAGCCATGAATTGTACCATTATTCACACTCTCCTCTCTCAAGTTCCTGCAGTCACATGTCTTCCAGCCCAACTGATATTTCAAGGCATTCAGCTTCATTCTACAAATATTTCTGTCATGCTTAGAAGTGCTTGCACTCTTCTAGGTGCCTGACTCAAGTGAGTGAGCAAAATAAACAAGGCCTTTGTCCTCACTGAGCTTACCCTCCTTTCCTAACATCTAATCTCAATCCCCTCGCATTGGTCTCCCTCCTTCATACAAGTCTGGCAAAATGCCCAGCCTGGTGAGATCTAGTTTGTGCCAACTGCATATTGTCACCCACACATGGTGAAACCAGCAACAATGCTTGCCTGACTTTGTTATAAATTACTGACCAAGAACATCGAGTGGGCTGTTATTGGTCACCATTAGTACTATACTTACTACCTCCCTTTCCCTCCTTCCTTCCTCTACCTACTAACATCTATTTCCATCTCACCTAAGGACCTAATGACCTTGGTTCCCTTTTTACAAAGAAAATAGTAAAAATCAGGACACAACAATACAAACCCTCACATGAAAACTATTACTATTTGTATGTGTCACAACACTTGGCTTTCCTTCCTGCCACTATGAAAGATTTTTTCCACGCTTCTATCCAAGAAGAACCTCTCCTCGCTCGATCCCACTTACACCATTCTAGAATCTGCCTTCATATTCCCAAGCATCACCAACTTTTTTTCCTTTTATAAATCTAAGTCCTATAATTATGTATAGCAGTAACAGCTCACAGATAAAAAAAGTCTCCCTTGATCCAGGATCCCAAGATCCCTTTCCATTTTCTGTCCCATTTAGTCTCTTACATGTATATTAAAGCTCCTCAAACCATCTTCTGATTCTCCTCCATAGTTCTCTCCTTAATCTGGTCCTATAAGGCTCTCAATTTCATTTCTTCACCAAGAGAGCCCCTGCCAAGACCATGATTGATCTCAAGTTACTAAATTCAAGGCAGTTAGTGGCTTTTGTCTTACTTGATCTCTCAGCAGTTTGAATTAGCTGACACTTTCTCTTTCTTGAAACATGTTTTCCAGTTGATTTCGAAGAAACCATTCTCTTGATTGTTCTCCTACTCTGCAGAGATTTTGCTCAGATTTCTTTGCTTGATTTTTCTTAAGTTTCCAGCCTCTGAACTTCAAGGTGCCTGGAACTCAGTCCACTGATATCTTCTCTGTAAAACACTTATTGCCCTACTGAAATCATCTAATCTCATATCATCTATCCACTGATAATTTCCCAATTTATATTTCCAGGTTCCAATGCCTACTCTAAATATTTTCTTGGATGTCTAAATGCATCTCAAAATTAACATGTTGACATTTGGTCTTCCTCACGCCTTCCTCCCTCAATAAAAGCTTGAAGTCATCATCTTCTCAATTAATAGCAAATATCTTCTTCCACATGCTGATACAGAAAACCGAGTGTTCATCCATGATTTATCCTTTCCTCTCCCACTACACATCTAATCCCCCACCAATGCCACCTGTTTCAAACCATCATCACCTTTTACTGGCATCACTGTAATATCCGCCTAATGGGCTGCTCTGCTTTCACTTCTCCTCACATCAATTCTTAGCAAAGCAGCCAAGATGACCATTTTGAAATGAAAGATCTTAGCTTGCTTTTAATATAAATCCTCTTACTCAGAATAGAAGCCGAGTCTAACCATGACACTACATGATTTCCATTTTCTCTCCTGACCTCTTCGCCTACTACTCTCCTCCTACTACTCCATTCCAGATACCCTGGAATCCTCTAACACCAGACTTAATCCAGCCTAAGGGCCTCCACCTAAAACGTATAATCTTCTCTGATAGCTACAGCTGTAAGACATTTGTCAAGGTCATTAACACTTGCTGCTTTAAAAGATATACCACACATCCACATTTAAGCAGTTTAATGCAATAAAGTTTACATTGTTTTTTGTTTGTTTGTGTGTTTGCTAATATCACAGTCCGTTGACCGTTAGGAAGCACCTCTGCCAGTTCTCCTTGAAGCAGAGAGTTCAGATACCATCGAACAATGCCTCCATCTTAAAGTCCTTTAATTTGGGTCATGCGAAAAGCAGGAGAAACAAAGTAAGAATAATTGTGTAATTGTGATAATTTTGAGAACCTGGCCTGAGAATGGCATATACCTCTTATTCCCACACTCCAATGGCTACCATTCAGTCATGTAACTAATCCGACTGCAAGGGAGAAAAGTGTTCAGAAGCACAGTCAGTAGATATGTGGATGATCCTAAAGTTCCTGCTACATCAGTTCCCTTTCTTTAGGAAGATCAATGAGGATTTCCCTGGCTACCCTATTTGAAAAAGGAGCCACCCAGTGACCCGAATATTGCTAGCTAATCACCAATCTTGATTTTTTGTGCCCCCAGATACACAGCTCACCTGTATTCTTTGCTTTTCTTAAAGTTAGGTGAAGTCAGGAGATTGAGTTGCAGGCCTGTTGACAATATAAGTAGAACTGATCAACCCATCCAATGCTGTCCCATGAAAAGCATCTGTGTGCTGCCCTCTATTCCCTCTTCCCAACCACCGAGTACAGAGGATTCTAAAGCTCTCAGGATGGCAGAGACATCAGGGAGCAAGAGGTTGGTTTTCTGAATGATTATGTGGAAGTCTTCCTGCTGATCAGAAATCTCAGTATTGGACTTCATATAAATGTTGAAGAAACACCTAATCATGAAACAACTGTTATTGTGTGGCTTATCTGTTATAGCAGTTAGCAATACCCTTACCACTAAAATTCCCTATTCCTCTGAATATGCTTTACTTGTATCATTTACCACCATCTGACATGCCCTGTATTTACCTGTTTCCCCCACTGCCTTTTCTGTCCTCAGCAAGGGTTGGCAAATGGCAACCCATGGGCCAAATCCAGCCTGATTCCTCTTTTTGTATATAAATTTTTATCAGAATGTGATGATACCATTCATTTTTGTATTTAGGGGTATGTTTTTATGCTATAATAACAGAATTCAGCAGTTGTAACAGAAAGAACTGTGTGGTCTGAAAATATTATGATATTTACTATCTGACACTTTATGGAAAGATTTGCCAACTCCTGCACTAGTAAGCAAACCCCAAGAATACACAAAGTTTGCATCTTTATTCACTGTTATATTCCAGGCATTAGAACAGTGCCTGGACCATTATGGGTTCAAATTAAATATTTGTTAAATGCATCAATAAATAAATGAGTGAATCAGTGTATGGAAAGTTAAAAAATGTCCCACAAGGGCCAGCCGAGTGGCTCAGTTGGTTAAGAGCTCACCCAAGAGCGCGAGCTTTGAGCAACAGGGTTGCCGGTTCAATTCCTGGCTGGAGCTGAGCTGCCGCTGAGCTGCCAACAGATGACAGGATGGCTCAGCTAAAAAAGTCTCACAAAAGATATACATATCTTAATCCCACAAACTACAAATGTTACCTTATTTGGCAAAAAAGAAAGGGGGGGGGTGGAAGGAGGGAAGTAGGAAAGGGAGAAAAGGAGGAAGACAGGAAGGAAAGGAGTGAGGGGGTAAAGTAGTGGGGGGGGAGAGAGAGAAAGAAGGTAGGAAGGAAAGAAGGAAGGAAGGAAGAGAGGGAGGGAGAAAGGGAAGAAAGAAAGAAAGGCAGAAAATCTTTGCAGATGTGATTAAGTTCAAGATCTTGCCAAGGAAGTTTATCCTGGTTATTTAAGTAGGCCCTAAATGCAATCACATGTATCCTTATACAGAGGCAGAGGGAATTTTTTTTTTTAAGATTTTATTGGGTAATTGGGGGAGGGGAACAGCGTTGGGGAGTCAGGTAAGAGGAACAGACAAGTTGCTGTCCTTTTGTTCTTCAGTCTAGTTGTGGAGGACGTCGCTTCACTGGCCCATGTTGATAGTATCATTGCGCTCTTCCTGGGTGAGGCAGTCACTCGCCGGCCATTGGACAGCCACTCATGGTAGCTCACAGCAGCTCACAAAAGCTCACACCCGCTGCCAGCCAACCCCACTGTAGCCTATGCCCTGGAGACTCATGGCAGCCCAGCTCCAGGTCGAGCTGTTGTTCACCATCTTAGCTGTAGAGGGTGCAGCATCACTGGCTCTCATATGTGCGATCCGAACTGGAGCCCTGCTGCTCAGAGCTGGCATCACAAGTCAACTCCTAACCAACGCACCACTCAGCCGGCCCGAGGCAGAGGGAAATTTGATCACACAGACAGAAGAGGAGAAGGCAATGTGACCAGGAAGGAAGAGATTATAATGATGTGCCACAAACCAAGAAATGTCAGTAATCACCAGAAGTTAGAAAAGGTTAAGGAACAGATTTATTTCTAGAATTTCTGAAAGAAGTTCTGTCCTGCAGAACTGTGAGAGGGTAAATTTTGTTGTTTAAGTCACCAAGTGTGTGATAATTTGTTGCAGAGGAAATAGGAAACGAATACACATTAAAAAGTGAATTTACAAGATTATGTTCAAAATGCGTACATAAAAACTGCCTCTTACATCAATATTAATTCTATATAAATGCTCTTCAAATTAATTATAACTATGACCAAACTCATGAGGAGAAAAACTATTTTCACAATTCTTCCCTAACCATTAATTCTTAGCAAGCACTTTATAATTTATAGATGCTCATTTCATCAATGAAATTAGACATATTTGGGGAGATTTTATTAGCACTTCATAAATTATTTGCTAAAACATTCTGTTAGCTATGATAGTCAAAAATAAGTCTGATATTTTCTTTAACATATTTTAATAATTTCCTGAACTGCATTGTTTTGTGATTATAAATTATTGTCACATAAACAACATGAATTGTTCCTGAAAAATTTAAAATGCGAAAGTCTTCAGGGTGAGGGCTGAGCATGGAGAAAGGTTTTCTTCTTTAATAAAAGAAAACTCAGGGGAGGAAATTCTCCCCTTCTTTTTCAGAATGGTCATGATCATGACTCCCTCAATGCCTGGAATCACTGCAACCATTTTGGAAACATGTACTTGCACAGGGCTGACATGTTGAGTATAGCAGGGAGCAGAGATGGAGAGCATGGAGCACATGGATCATAGCATTGATCTGTTGAACCAACCATGGACCCCCCCCCCCCCCGTGTACTTTGTATTCTCTGATACAATCAATTTCCACTTTTGGTTGTGTATTCAATTATGTGGCCCTGAAAACCTGTCAATCTAAGCAGTGATCATTACAATAGTGGTGTTTATGTTACCTGCTTCTGAGTAATTTATCTGTTCCATGACAAAATGATACAGTAAAACACTTAGTCATATTGAATGATTAACTGGAAGGTGATTAAATCTACTTTGGGATCCAGGGAAATAAAATGGACACTGGGATATAAAATTGTCTATCAGCAGTTTGGTGATTGTTTTTTTCCCCACATAAGGAATCAATTTGTGTTGACATGATGGTTATTTCAGTTGATGCCCTTGTTGAGCACTGGCAGTGCTCTCTAAATGATACACTAAAATGGATAAATGGGCAGCAGATTCTTTGTAAAGAGTAAATATATTCCTGGTTGGCTTGGTCACTTTCATGCTGGTAGCAGAATAAACTGGATTTCCTCTTTTATAAGACTTCTCTGAAAGTGAAAATCATCTTAAAATTGTGGCAAACATTCAATGAAGTGGTGCTCCCACCAAATTTAATATTAAATTAACAGTTTTAGAAATAATGGCATCTTTGAATCTATGAAACACATGAACCCCTCCCACCTCTCACCTCCCCTTCTCCCCCCAGACCTACTGTCATGCTGACTTTGTCTACTAATCTAACAAATAAAGAGCTTGTCTGGAATTTTGCAATGAACAAATATCTAAATATGAAGACAGTTAGTATTTA
The DNA here is from genome assembly GCF_001890085.2 of Hipposideros armiger. NCBI lineage: Eukaryota > Metazoa > Chordata > Mammalia > Chiroptera > Hipposideridae > Hipposideros > Hipposideros armiger. Next base: position 371,805 of record NW_017731583.1, read on the forward strand.
GATTGATTATTTAGGTAAAGCAAAAATTAAGTCTTTTGCACACTATTGTTATAAGTGAGCTCACATAAGAAAATTAATGATTCAACAGAAGATGGTTAATTAATAACTGATGATTTATCTTAGAAGATACTGCTATCACAGTTTTGTAACACATAATAAAATTTCCAGAGAAACCAGAAACTGTTTTTTTCTATTTGATGTTGTTTCCAGAACTTCCTTTATATAAGAATAATTTAACCTTCTAGTTTAGGCTCCATATGGTTTATTTCATTATGTAATAGAAATGTTTTGAAATTTACAGTTTGAAACTGAAATTTGGTCTCAATTCCACAACTTATTACTTAGCCACTCCAATATCCAGTTTTGCATATGCTTGGGACAATCATGATATCTTACCTTGAAGAGTTGGTTTGGGGAATCCAAGGATGAAATACGTGTAAAGGCTTTGTAATTGTTTCAGTTCTGTAAACATATGTTTTCTATGTTCTTTAGTTTTATGACAGCTGCAAAAATAATAACAAGAAAATAAATGTAGTGAGAGTTGATGTCTTCTGTATAGTAAGAAATTGAGTAATAACGCTGTATTCTGATTATCACATAACAATGGCCAAACTGGGAAAATAAAAACATTTGTAAGTGCCCTATGACCTTTATAAAATAGCTGGCCTCTTTTAGTAAGAATGAAGTAAATTATTAAATGTAAATTTTCAGACTAGTTTCAAAAACAATTGGAAAATGTCCCTGTCCCTGAGGACATAATATTATAGTATACAGGCAGATAGATAAATAGGTCCTAAGCTATAAGTCAGACAGAAGAAATAAGGACAATGCCTATGAGAATACAGAGAACAAATGCCTCATCAGAAAGATGGAAAATCCAAGTGCAGTTCCCTGAAGTGAGGTTTCCATAGTTCTTCATGCCTTGGACAAAGTAAAAATCTTATTCTCAACTCTTATGTGTTAGGATGAATTTGGGGTGTGATAAAAGTAAATGCCCAAGGATCACGTTATACAAAATTTCAAAACACTGAAGGCAAGTCACAATCCACACCTCCTTTTTTCACCAGCACTACAAATGTTTATAAACACTCATGTACCTCCTCAAAATTGTGTTTACTTCTTTAAAATGGACATGTTTATGTTCCTAAGTAATTCTGCACAAATATCTTTTTTATTAATTATATTAAAATACCTAATCCATTAATATATTCAATAATATTGAACTTATTGAGAAAATAGTATATGCCAAGCACTGCCCAAGGAAATAAAGATATGATAATGAACAATATAAATAATATTTGCCCTCCAAGAGCTGTAGTCTAGTAAAGCAGTGCATCTCAAATTTTAATGCTCACTCAAATTATCGGGGGACCTTTTTTAAAATGCAGATTTTAATTCAATTTGTTGGGCTAGGATCTAAAAGTCAATTTTCTAATTAGGCCCCAGGAGATAATGATGCTATGGGTCCATGAATCCCACTATGCGTAAAAAGGTATTTAATCATACAGACAAGTAAACCAGTAATTATACTCCAGTGCATACTGGAAAGGTAGAGAGAAAACACAACAGGGAGGAGTCAATAAGATAGATGGAAAATAAAATGTGTCCTGGCAATAGATCTTCCTGTATAAAATTTGTAATAAATAATAAAGATAGGTCACAAGTATATGTGGAGAAGTAGGAATATCCACTAAGTAAGTTATAATAGCTATAAAATATGTTCTCATTTAAAACGATTTAACAAAATATATTCCTGATGGACCACAGAATTAAGCATAATTAGATATCATCAGAAACATAGAAAAAGTGTGTGAATACTCAACTAATCTACAGTTGGAAAATAACTTTTGAATTATTAAAGGAGTAGGGAAAATCAGAAAAGAAAAAAAAAACTCAGTAAGTTGACAATAAAATGTAGGCATTTATGTGCCTCTAAAAGGGAATACAAAGGCAAATCTGTTTCTTTCATTCTCTCTCTTCATGGTCACGGTCACAACCAGGCTCTGAATTAATTGAAAGGTCATTTACTTATCAGTCTCCTCCACTGAGGGTAGATTAACTCAACAAAGGCTCTTCCTTCCTTTGATCCTGAACACGCACTTAAAATATGCAATGACTATGCTGCCAGTACTGAAAAGCCTGAAGTATTTAACAAGCACTCAAGACTCTTGATGATTGGAACTAATTCCACCTACCTTTCTACTGTTATGTTCTACTACTTCTTTTATGAACTCCTCACATTAGCACTTTAATAAACCTAGTTTTTCTTTCAGTGTGCCTTTGCTATGCTGTTTCCCAGATTTATAATGCCTCCACCTTCATCTCCGCCTCTTCGAAACCAGTAATGCATCTGAATGCAACATAAATTTCAACTTCTCACATCAAAATGGTGTTTTAGACCTCATGGAAATTTCCCAGTCCATGATACCTCTGCTAACTTTAAGGAACTGATGGGATGCCTTGGTCTAAAACCATTTATGTGAAAGTCCTATGTCAGGTTTTAGAGGAGACAGAGTGTCAAAATGCTTAGCATAGGACCTTTGCATCTTTGGGCTCTACATCAATAACCACTGTATTAATGCCTAGCCCTGTGGGTGGGATGCTCACCACACAACTTTAAGTATTTTTAAGAGCTTTGCTTATGTCTTTTTCTAAACCATCTTACCTTAGAATCGTTATACCAAGGTTGGTATAAATAAGCAGATATTTCCTAAACATCAAGAAGCACCAATGAATTCCATTGATGTCCTACATTTCATAAAATTAGGTAATGTGGATATCACCAAATTTGTCTTCCCTCAGATTATAAAGAATTTTTAACAAAAATTTTAAATCCCTAACAGAATTTTAAAACTGAACCATATTCCAAACTATGCATTAAGAAAACTTTAAAAATGCATTGTAGTATATTAATCTAAAAATTAGAACTATTATTATTATTTTATTTTAAAGATTTTTATTGGGGAATTGGGGGAAGGGGAACAGACAAGTTGCTGTCCTTTTGTTCTTCAATCTAGTTGTGGAGGACATTGCTTCACTGGCCCAAGTTGGCACCATCGTTGCACTCTTCCCGGGTGAGGCAGAGCAGTTGCCGGCTTCTGGATGGCTGCTCAACGTGGCTGCTGGGTGCTCACACTGGTTGCTGGCTACACACGGTAGCCCATGGCAACCCACCTGCCATAGCGGGCAACTCATGGCAGTCCAGCTACAGGTTGAGCTGTTGTTCAGCATCTTAGCTGTAGAGGGCAGTGTCACTGGCTCTCATATGTGGGATCCGAACTGGGGCCCTCTGGCGTCCCAAGCCAGCTCTTAACCAATGCACCTCTCAGCCGGCCCAGAACTATTATTTTTTTAATATATTACCTTTTTATTAGTGGATTGAATGACTTACCTTATAGAAAATACTTCTCACAATTATTTATTATTTGTCTTATATGTACACGGATTCAGCCTTCACCATTCAGTTATTTTGCAATGGTTTCTTCATTTGTCTCTTACATATTTTCATTCTGAGATAGGATGAGGGAGAACATAACCTCTCAGTTTTTACCTGATTAAGTTATGCCAGTATTGCCATTTTGTACTTGGAGAATAACTTGCTTGGTTATAATGTTCTTGAGACATACTTTTCCCTTAGAATTTTGTAAATATTGTTCTATTATCTCCTGGCACTCCATTTTTCCAGAGAGGTAGTTGAGCCCAACCAGATTTATTCTCTTTGTAAGTTCTTGGATACCTAATGAATTCTTTCTTTATCCTTGAAATTCAATCATTTTACCAGAATGTCATGAAATTGGTCTTCTAATGAATTTCTTGAAAACAATATGCTTTTGATCTGTAAGAATTATTTTTAATTTCAGAAATATTTTCTGCCATTATGTAACTATTTTTAATTCCATTTGTTGGGTTTTCACTTCCATCACACCACTTACCTTTGTTTTGGATCATCATTCCCTATATACTATGGACTTTAACATCTTTCTTGTCACTTTGTCTTTCTCCCCTTCATTTTGCTGAGTCAGTTCATGGCTTCTTCAGTTACTAATTTTATTTTCCACATTGTCTAATCTATTCCCTATTATTTAAATAGCTCTGTAATGAGCTAAATTTCTTCTTAAGACTTCATCCAAAGAGTGACAGTAGATATTCTAGACACTTTCATATAGCCTAAAAGCCTGTAAGAGAGAAGAAAAAAATCAACTGGATGTATTAGTGTCTTGGGTTAATAATTTGATCTCTGGACCATGGTCAGAGTGAAGGAAAATTCTTGAATACCTAGTTATCAATGTTATAACAACTCGGCAATAAATTACTTTATCTTTTTTTCTTAAAAAAATTTCTCTATTAATTTGAGGTCTCTATCACTACTTCCCTCAGGAGTATTCATCAAAATACATACTTACAAAACATTAAAACAGACAAACAAACAAAATCCTCATAGCATAGCACTGCCTGATAAGGGATGTTAAATCGGAAATTCACCTAAGAATTATTTATTATATACTACAGAAAAACATAAACAACAAAAAGTCCCTCATAAAGTTCATTTTCAAATTGCTTAAGTCATTACAGCCTGTAATTGCTTATGTTACATTTATGTTCAGTATATTCTATCATTGCCAGTGTGGCCTATATTCTGAAATACAGTAAAACCTTGAATTGCAAGTAACTTGGTTTGCGAGTGTTCCACAAGACAAGCAAACATTTCTAATACATTTTTACTTGGTAAACGTGCAATGTCTTACAATATGAGTAGTTTGGTTCTGGAACGAATTATGCTCTCAAACCAAGGTATCACTGTATTTAATTTTTGTTCACCGTCACCATTATAAAAATAAAAACGCTGAATAATCTGAAAATAAATATTTATTTTTTTCTTGGATCCATCAGAGAATTGAGGACACAGAATAAACTGCCACCTTGACATCTGAGGACACAGGCAAACACAGAGAATCAACAGAGGGATCTTCTATTTGGAACAGAAGCTGCTGGAGTCGTAAACTGTGCGGACCCAAACTAAATGAGAATTTTGATGAATCATTGAAGCTTGAGTATGAGATGAATGGGAAACTCCTGAGGACTACAGTCTTAGGGAGACTGACAAGACTTTTGTGGGCTTTATGTCCAGGAACCTCACCATGTTCTCACACGGCAGAGTCAAGAAAGATTCCTGAGTTGCTTTAGTCAGGGGAAGGAGGAAAGTAAACTCTCTGAAAAATGCCCAGAGCATTAGCCATAACAAAGGCCTATTCTTCAGGAACAAAATACTTTACCCACAGACATAGTTACATTTCCCCATTTCCACCCCTCTCTCACCTAAAGGGGACAAACAAATAAGAAACACTAGTAAAGGTCACAGCTCAGGGACACAGCTTCAGGCCACTAAAAGGCTAACATGTGTCGTAGGATAATAGAGTATCATAAAGTTATAGAAAGCTTCCCCTCTCCTACACCTCGCATCCACAAAAACAAGGCTGCAGTGTCATAACAGAATTACAGGTGAAAGAGCTGAAAGACACAGACTGGGTCTGAGGAGGGTTTGTTCATGGAGCCCTGAGATAACATATGAGACAAAATAAGGTCACTAGAGGAATTTGAGTCCCCGGCATCTATAGCTACAGAAAACATTATATAAAGACTAAATCCTAATAAAATTATCATAATACTTCACATTAAATGCCTTTTACCTCAGCTTCTATTATCAAATACCATATTTGCCGGCATATAAGACAATTTTTTGGCCCTGAAAAATATGCCTCCAAGTGGGGGGTCATCTTATATGCCAGGTACACTTCAGATAGACTGCCCATAGTGCTTGCCCCGTGCCATAGTGGCCTCCCGATGCCCACCCACTTCATTCCACATACCGTTCAGGCATCAGCAGCGCTGCTGGGTGTATGCTCGGCTGTTATGCGATTTTGCTGTTATGCGAT
>NW_017731583.1:379762-432322 GCF_001890085.2 Hipposideros armiger
CCAGTGAAGCAACGTCCTCCACAACTAGACTGAAGAACAAAAGGACAGCAAGTTGTCTGTTCCCCTTCCCCCAATTCCCCAGCACTGTTCCCATCACCCCAATTCCCCAATAAAAAAAAATTAAAAAAAAGAAGCACAGAGAATATGAAACAGGATAAACACCAAAAAAAACATGTATATGGAAATATCATATGCAAACATCAGAAAAACAAACACAAAAAGAAACTCGTAAAAGAAGGATGAGAGGAAAATCCCTTATCTATAGAGGAACAAAAATAAAAATAAGAGCAGACTTCTCACCAGAGCTCATGTAAGCAAGGAGAGCATAGAGTAAGAGATTTAAAGTACTGAAAGAAAAAAAAAAGCATCAACTTAGAATTATATCTTGTGAAATTATCTTTCAAAAGTAAAGGGGAAATATGACTTTTCAGACATATAAAAACCGAGGAAAGTCATCACCAGCAGAAATGCCTTGCAAGAACATTTTTTTTTTTAAAGCTCTTCAGGGAGAAGAGATATTATATAGCTCAGTGTGCCAGGCAGAATAATAGCCCTCTAACTCTAAAGAAGTCTACATCTTAATTCCCTGCTCTGATATAAAGATAGGCCAGAATTCTGAGGATGCAAAAGAAAGCTATCTCATAAAGAAGACTTGGAAGGAAAGATACACATCAAAATAGGATAGCAAATTACACTGAGTTTCATCATCTGTAATCTAATTGGAGAGGAGACACAAAGATAAACCTTTGTCGTTACTTCCTTGCGAACAGAAGCAGGCCTTAGAGAGTTGTTTTTCTGTCTGTTTATGGTTGTTTTGGTCCAATTATTTACACTTATATACATTAAAATTTAGTTTATCTACAATGTGCAGGAAATAGGTGTTTTGTGTCAACTAAGTATTCTAATAAATTCAATGTTTCACACATTCTGTGAGATGTTCAAGAGACCAAACCTTTAAAAAAAATTCCCAGGAATCCCATAAAATTACTGGCATAACCACTCTAGTTTCCTCAACTTACCTCTATATTCACTATTGCCATTGAGTTATTGGGTTAGATTTTTTACTAACTCAATCTTATTCACACACCCAGAAAAGTTTGATGCCTTATTCCATAGCAATGGGATATTTTTGTCCTATCTCTGGCTCCTTTTTATTAAATTGAGTTTTATTCTGTTGTCCTGTTTAAACTCTCCCTGCAACTGGCATCACCCTGCACTCACAACACCTAGTGTGTTTACCTTCTGCCTGAGGTTACAGTGGGATCTCCTCTTACAGGATTATTTTAGAGACTTCATATGGGAATGATGCACATTCAACCCTAAAAGTATGCCAGACAAAAGTAAGTCTGATTTAGCTGATAACCCATAGTCGTGTAGTAACTCAGAATATTTGTAGTGAAAATTGTTTGTTCAAAACTATTTATTGACTTCGGAGTTAGGCTGAATCATTATGTAATGACTTACACCAGAAGTGACATTTTGCAATAAATCTCTGCAATACAATTATTCACTTTTTTGTGTATCTTTCGGAGAAAGAAGAAAAACAAAACAAAATTTAGTTTTTGAGCATTATCATTGCTTAAATTTTTGATAAACGGGAATGTACTGTGGTTGCTTACCCTCACATGAACTAGACACTGGCAAATTTCAACAGCAATTTCATTTCTGCAGCTCCAAATTAATTCTTTTCTTTTTTCATATGTGACTGGGGAGCAATTTAAAAAAAAAAACTAAAGTAGCGAATTTAAAAAATACTATTATTCTTTCTCTAGGCTTGAATACCAAAGTACAAGTCAAGGAAAATATATAATTTCTTCGAGGAAATAAAGTTCATATTTCTTTTAAAACATCATCTCTGTTGCTATCATTACCAAATGTTCTCTCCCCCACTCTACCCCCAAAATAATATCACCATCTAGATACACATAGCTTATAAATGCTAATGTTTTATTGTGGAAATTTATAAGGACTTGGGCTCTGCTTCCAATGAGTTTCAAAACCCTGAAATTAAATGATTTTATTAATGAATACATCTGAGTTGAACTTAAATGCTTTTCTGAGTAAGAGAGTAGGAGAGAAGGAGGCAGTAGAAACGTTGAAAAGAGTAATATAGTGTCAACATTATCAAGGTGAAAGTGATCTAATTAGAATCTGGACACAGTTGATCGTCTCCACCCCACTGTATATAAACACACGTACATGGGCTGCCATGTCTCTAAGATCGATACCTTCATCTGAATAAGCCACGAGAAATTAAAACATATACACACACATACACATAAATACCTTGGAATAATAAAAATACAAACCAGCTTATTTGCATAATTGGTCTTGCCAAACATAAACTTTAGAGACAAAATTTTAAATAAAGCAGCGACTATGAAAATAAACAATGAGATCCTTGTGGACAGGATTACGTAGTTGGGGTGTGCATATTTAAAATCAAGCTCTGAGTAGAAATAAAATCAGCTTTCTCTGTCTTTCTTTACTGCTACATTTTAAGAAGTGGTCACAAAAATCCTTATTAATAGGAACCTAAGGAGCAAATGTGTACCTTTTGGGAAGTAAAAGATTGGGAAGAAGTCTGTGGTCAATGTTGTCATTGTAAACAAATCTATCAAAAACTTCAATGACTTCAATGAATTATAAAAACTATCAAATGTGTTTGTGATTTGGAAAGTGTCTTAAAAACAAAGCAGTTTGGAAAACTTAAAAAATAACTTGCATATCTCAACGTTAGTTATGTTGCTAAATATTTTCTTCGCTTTCCTATTCTTATCCTACCCTACATGATATATCACAAGTTGCAAATTTTTCATATTAAAGGCTTTAAAATATAAAGCATTTAAATTAAATTCCCAATCAATTAAATTTATATTTTAGTGCATTAATTATAAGAATATACTATTTCAATGTTATCTTTAACATTTGGTTTTCTAGAGCATTTCCTTCAATATTATTTTTAAAGATAGAGAAAACAAATTATTTTTCACTTGAAAATTACTTTTAATTTTTTTATAAAAAATGTATTATTATTATTTTAAAAATAAAACTATGTTGTCAGAGTGTTATGGTATTTGAGAAAAACTGACCTATATAACTTCATAGAATTTATTGATGTAAGCAAAGAATGTATAAAGATAAAGAAGAAAAATTCTTTATGATTTTATTTTTCAAAAAAGTTACATATATAATGGCATATATGTAATATATGCCATTATGTATGTATATATGTATGTATTTAATAAGGAGTGTGTGTGTGTGTGTGTGTGTGTGTGTGTGTGTGTGTGTGATATACTACAGAGAGGTTTTCATGTCTACTATGGTTCTTTGTAATAAAGGTCATGATTTCTATTTTATAAATTTACTTTTGATTCAAAACTGGTTTTGTGGGGTGGTGTGTGGGATATTTTTTTCTTTTTCTACAAACTTTGTTGGCCTTCCTTATACTTATTTTGGTTTAGTATTGTTTATATTTTGAGTTATACGTTGGGAGTCATCCTTTATCTTGCCAATCAGCCCTGTCTGAGTCTGGATTTCATCTTCTTTCACGTCCTTGAGAAATTTTATTGGTCAATTTCCCCTTTCTCTTACCCTCTTATTCTCCCTTCCCACTAATGCAGGCTTATCCAATTCTAAACAATCAAGGAATTCTCTTGAAATTCTCTTTTTGCTTATATACCCAGTTTTCTTTGCAGACTCTCCTTTTTCACTTACTGATATCTGAAATGTTGTTCCTGTGGCTAAAGCCAGATATTTTCAATCTAATGCAATCTTTTGAGCAACCTGATCTTCTTCCAGTGGCTTCAGCTCTCTCTTATCAGTTGCTAACTCCCAAAATTATAACTGTCTTCTGAGATGCAGATATATGTATGTCTAATCACTTAATGGATTAAGGTCTTCGATCCTGTTCACCCTTAAACTGGTAGAGTCTTCTTTTCATCATTGTGTGAGTTAATGTTTCTCTCACTCCCCAAGCAAAAACAATGAGTTCTATATCAAATCCCCGTCATTTTCTATAACCTTTGATCTGCATGATTCTTTTGAATCCACTCCATCTCTTCGTGACACTGCCTGATGTTAGAGCCTAACCCATGTGGTAACCCATTAACTTTAGATCCCTAAATACAATTTATACACTGAAAACAGGAACATCTTTATTAAACATGCATCTAATCCTATGACTCATGTAATTTTAAATTCTTCAAAAACATACTATTGCATATACCAAAAAATAAAATTCCAAATTCCACAAAATGGTTTCGATGAACCTTTATAATGTTCACCCTGTCTGATGAAAAATGTTATCCTCGTAATAATACATATACTACTCACCCACCCTCAATTTCCATTTCGGGTATAACAAACCTTCTGCCATGTATCAAAAGACCCATGCTTGCTTTTCCTTCTCAAGTAAAGCCCGTTCCCATGGCCTGGAAACTCTAAGATTGAATTCACTACTAATCTCATAAGTGAACCATCCTTAGCTTTCCTTGTCTATATTATAAATCCCTTATATTGGTGTCATAATTCTATTATAATATTTTTATATCATTTTAATTTTGAAGATAATGCTAAATAAACCTACTGGTTAGGTTTACTGAGCATGTGCAATATGCCAAGAATTCTTCATGATAGATATATATAATAGAATTTTATTGAATGGTCACATCTCTGTTTCTCAGGTATTTTTTTCACTGTACAGACCAGAAAACAGATACTCACAGATATTAAGTATTATACTAGATTTATTCAATTAGCACATAGCCAAGTTGGTATTTAATCCAAAAGCTTCCTGACTCCAAATCATTTGATTTTTATTCTATTATATGACTTTTTCTCTCCAGTTGTTTGAATTCTGGGACTTCCCTACCATGGTACATTACATGGTTACTGCTCAAAGGGGACAGCAGAATCTTTCTCTTGAACACACTTGCACTAATTGTTCAGATTTCTGAAATAACACATTGTAGTGGATGAGGTAACACTTTTCATTCTACGTGTCTCTGACATAAAAGTATGCACATGCATTGGGTGAAATAAATTGTATTGACCTGAATCTTTAATGCCTGATGTTTAGAATTTTCCCGAACCACCTTAAATATTGAAACTTATAAAATTGGGTATGACTGATGTAAAAAAAAAGTCAAGATATTCTACTTGTGGTCTCTGTATGACATCTAGTGGTTGAATTTGGAAATTTTGAAGAAAATGTGGTTAGTGCCAAGGAGGAAAAAAAAATCTGTCTTGGTCTGGAGTCCGCATTCCTAACATCAAAGGAAGAATGATACAAGATCTTTTACTTCCAAAGTTAATAAAAGGCCTTTCTTAATTATTTCTGTTTCTTATTCTGCATATCAAAGAAAAAGAAACTGCCTCTGTGTTCAGAAATCTTACGCTTATTAGGGTTTATGAAAGCTTCTTATTTGACTGTATGTAATCAGGGCCTACATTTGATAGAAATGACTTAGATAACCATCATCAGATTAAAAATGAATAAACCATTTTAATGTTTTTCCTCATATTCTGTATGCATATACACAAATATTAAATGTAAAGCAACAACATCAAAATCTATGATTCAGTTATTTAAAACTATATTTAAAATTTTTTCTTTATATACACTGGTTTTGATGCTTCTGAAAAGGCTGTAAAATCAAGCAACTACTAAGCATTGAGTCATAGGGATGACATTAGGTTTAGGTCCTTGATGACACAAGATTTGAGATTTGCCGAGCAGAAGCTCCATTTAGTTAAATGACAGTGGACAATGGAATATGACATATCTCTAATAAATGACGTAGTCAATGCCTCAGAAACACAGCAAAGGTGTCTGAGAGATCAGAAAGGGGATCGCAGAGGAGGATGAGTTTGTAGGTAGGTGGGCAGCATAGAATGTTGCTACGAGAACGAGCAACAGAGTGAGAGTCCACTTTACTGCTTTCCTGAGGTAGACCTTGGGCAGGCTACCCAATACTGTACATTTTAGTTTTTCATCTGTACAACAGAATAAAACTTAGCATCTACTTCACGTGGTTAAAATTATCACACTGTCTGTCATGAGATGAATTATGAGTCATGTGTATTATACATAAATAAAAAGGGAACGTGTTCAAGTCAAATGTTGTTTCCTGAGGATACACAAAGGGAAATGGGCCAAGAGAAAATAAGTAGTAATAAATAAATATTATATTCCTGATACCAAGACATTACCAAGTGAATCTGAGGAGTGATTAAAAATGTTTAATCGCAATCGATTTAAAATATACACGCTATGGGCTCTTAGGATGTATGTGATATATTAATAGATGGATCAGAACTCCTTGAAACCCAGCAATTACTAATCAATACCATCTTTTCATTTTCTGTTGTTCCAGGGTACTTTTTTAGCCACAATATGAACCAATTTAAACAGTTACACCTCCTGAATTATAGGCTTTCCTAAAAATCAGCACCTAGGACATAACTTGAATCATGCTAACTTTCTCTATTCATTTTAAATGAGAGAAGTTCAGCCCGTAAGTGTTTAGGTTTCAGAGTCTATTGTCCAAGATTGTTGTATCAGCGAACCCTGTAATTAACCTTCGGGATGAAGAATAAGAAAAAAAAAAAAGAGAAAAAAAAACCACTCCACGTAGGCTCAAAGGAGACTTTTGTTGAAGAGGTGGGTTTTCCTGTGGGCTTTGAAGTGGAAGAGGCTCTGTGCTTGCTAAGTCCAGGGGCCTGGCGATGAATGACTTGTGAGAGAGTTTGCTGACTGATCTGGAATCCCCACAGTGCTTGTTTTGTCCCTTGCTGTGAGAAGGGTGGCGATAATTAAACTCGCTTTCCAGCATGGTCTTTGTTGCTCACCCAGGTAGCCCATTTAAGAAGAGCCAAGTTGTACATGCATTTTTTTTTTTTTTGCTACTGCTGAAACCTACACGCTCTTATCTTTCTCCATGTTTATTTTCCCCAAATGTGTATATTGGTAGTTAAAGAAATTATTTCCTGAGAAGTGATTTGATTTCCTGAGAAGTGACTTGGGGTGTGTGTGTGCTTGTGTGTTTGTGGATTTCTTCCTGAAGTCCCAGCCTTCACCTTCTCAAGACCATTGAGTTTACAATGTCATCTTTGCCTCTTTGGTATTTATCTGTATGAGATAGCTGACCCATTTAAGTGCTGAGCTTATGCAAGGCTGGCAAGTCCACCATTGATATTTAACAGACCTGAACTAAACAAAGCATATTCAGTTTGAGTCATTGTAAATATTTGGTCACTTTTTAACACCATGTAAACTTTCTGGTTAAATCTTATTTCAAATAGTGAAAGAGTTATAGCCTGAATATAGTGCCAGGCCTATGACAGTTTCTCAATAAATTTTTTTGATTGATAATTCTAAAAGGGAGGGTATGTTTGCTTTTAGGGGACTAACAGACTGAAAAAAACAACCATGTAATATAATTTCAAATGTGAACCAAATAATAATGCTAAAATGTTAAAACTCTGCACCGCTTATCTTTTTAGCTGCTTAATCCTGTTAATTTCTGCTGCTTTTTTTCTTCTCTTACATAACTAAGACCAGATTTGTGAATATCCAGTACCTGCCACCTGTTGGAGATACAATGAGCCATTTGAGCTAAACAAGCTATAACACATGAGTAGCATTAAATATTCCAGATATACTCAGCACATGTATTAAATGTGTTCATAGCTTGATAACATGTAAAATGCTTTTTCATTGACAGCTTCTTTTTGTATGTTTTCCTTTCTATTGTATTGATATTTACAATAAAATTTTAATTTTAGAATATATTATATAAATCAAAATATGTTAAATCCCTGACGTTTTCAATAACATTTACTTTTTGAACATACCACTAGTAGAGCTTCATAGAAAAGTCACTTATTTTATTAAATATCCATCTCTCAATGTGTTTGACTTGTGGAATAATCTGGTTGTAACATACCTGGACTGAGCTAGCACTTACATTTGGCATATTTGGCATAGATCAATTGATTGATAAAGCCATAAAAAAAAAGATGAGGAAAAAAATTGCTGCTCTTCAGTGTTTTTAAGTGCCAAAACACATATTTTGTGCTATGAGAGGAGGGTTTATGTGAGTTTAAACACTTGGACGTAAAAGTATTGTTTCTATGAGATACAAATAAAATATCCTGGATTCAGTACTATGTAGAAGAAATCAGTTTTATTAATTTTCCCTCTGTCCTAAATAAAATTTTATTAAATAAAATCTCTAGCAGTACATACCACTTATATGGTTAGTAATTAATACATAGGGTTTGGCATAAAGAAAGGTCCAACCTATCCAATAACTATAGTCTAGTCCAGTGTGGAACCCCAAATTCCAAACAAGTACTTATTTAACATTTCTCCATCCTCAAACTCAGCCTTGTAGACCTAGGAAATATAATGGAAGGAGAGAGTCCAGTGGCTTCTTCTCCCTCTCCTTCCCTTCCCTTCCCCCCTGCTGCCAAGCCTGCCGATAGGGCCCAGGTAACGTGATAGCGGAATAATAACCAGAGGCTTATGCATGAGGGTCAATTGCATCATGGTGTTGGTGCTCTCTGGACTTGGTGAATGTTGAAAGTAGGCTTGTCCCTCAGTGAAATATTCTGAATTTCCTTCAGACATTCTTTCTGGGATCTTCCAGCTACTGCTCTTTGAAGCAGGCCATTGGACTTCAGATCCTTTTTCTCTTATTAGAGTTACATTCCCTCTCTGGGTGGTCATCTTGATCAAGATCCTTTGTACAATAACACAAGTCAAGCATGTTCTTAGATCCAGTGCTTGGGAATCCATTCTTTTGCTGTGTCACTTTTAAAAACTATAGCTCACTTATCTTTGTTCAGTATGTGATAACATTCCCAGTGTCTCCTGAAGTCCAAAAGTCAAATCAAGTTCTCAGAACTTTTTTCATTTTTTCCCCTGAAAATCCCCTTGTCAGTTGGCTTAAATTAAAGAATAAATGTCCTCTTCTGCTCCCCCATGGATGGTGACGGATGAGTGAAATGCCACTCACAAGAATAATCCCTCAAAATAAATACACTTCTCTATTGCTCTCTATCATCCTTTGTCTTATATAATGAGTAATGTACTGATGTCAGCAGAATATTTTGGGTCATTCCATGGCAAATCTTGATTAAGTGGTCTAGCAATTGCTTTTAGAATGGTGAGAGTGAGGAAACATGTGAGTTTGGGGGAATGTGTTGCAACTACTGTTTTGTTCTTTAAAAAGGATGTCGGTATTATATAAAATTATGTTTCTGGAACATATTTTGGAAGCTATAAAGTGATCTACATCTATTATCATTATCTACAGACATAAATCCATGTGCATGTTAGCTCCTGCAATCTTCTTGTGATGAGCACATGTGGGCCTAGGAATTTTATGCACCATCCTGGTTTCTGTAGATAATCATTCTTCATGCAATGAGATGGAATTACCCATGATTTAAGTTCTTTCCAGAATGATTCCCAGTAATGACATTTGCATTCTTTTAGCTTGCTAAGTTCAAAGCAACAGGGATAGAGACCCCTGTACAATTCTTGCATATGTTGAAGGAGAAATTCCACAGGCCGGTAACACATCTTTGCAGGTTGAATTATGGGGAGAAGGTGAGTAAAAGGAAATGATACTGCCTCGATATTCAATAGTGGAAACATATAGTAAATTCCATAAAACAGACAAGAGCTAGAGGGTTTGAGTTTCTTATATGGATTAGCACAGAAGCAACAGAAGAAGGGAATATATTTGTTTTCTGTGGAAAAATATCTTTATCCTGAATTTGAGACTAATAAAATTTGGATACTTTTTAAAAACAAAATCCTATATCCTCAAATGCTTTATAGTTAATATCCAATATGCTTAAAATTTTAAATAACATTGAAAATTTTAAATAAAAGTGGAAAATACAGTCAATTAAAATAGTATGCTTCCTGTGAAAGGACAATATTTTGAAGTTAAAATCTATAATTCTCCCTTCTAAAAAGTTGCTGTACAATGAATTATTTTTTTCCCTCAAATCTGTGTCACTCAATAACTGGCTTATGTATGAGACACTAAACAATGATAAGGAAAGAATAATTGTTCTACATCATTTTCTTTGAAAATTAGGATGCCTTTCAACACAAGCGATTGTCAAATTGACTGGTATATTGGGAATTTCAAAGTATAAGCAATACTTTAATATGAACTACTTTTACACATCACTCATTGGTACTTATTCAACCATAGCATTTTCTTCTCTCAAATGAAACCATGTCATACGGATTAATTTGAATTGCAGCTCATGTGCAATTTTCAAAAACAGTTTATTAGTACAAAGCCAATTATTGTATCTGCCTTACATATATATCCAAATATTGAAAGATGAATGCAAAATTGCTCATGATGTTTTAATAGACTCTGAATTTCCAGCAATAATAATGCTAAAAAAATTTTCAAAATACTGATTCTAAGTACAATGCAGAATATTAAATATTGTTTTATTTTGCTTTGCATTAATATCACTGTATCCTTGAAAGAACGGTAAATTAGCCATAGTTTAGGATTCAGTACTTCAGGTATTTAGCATTGGAAGCAGTAGGATGATATTAAACAATGTAAAATATTTTATTATTTTATGTGATTTTCAGATTCTTCCACATTGTAATGCACTGAAATATAATTCAGAAGAAGAGTTAAGGAAGGAAAAGTTGTATGGGCAGGGCAAAATGAAATGGGCAAGGGTTGACGAGGTCCCCTAGGGCTGGGAATAGCAAGGAGCCATTAGCACCCATGGGTCTAAGGGGGACAAGGTGGGGTACTCACTACTGGCATCCTTTGAAAACAGCCTTAGGTCACAGCTGCCTGACATGAGCTATTATATTAAAATAGCCATGTTGTCTGCCTAGATTGGACTGCATTTGACTTTACTGATTTACTAAAAGGTTCATACTAAAAGGTTTGTTTTAAAAATAGATACAAAATTTTATCACATTATTTCAGAACTTAACAAGATAATTACATTGCTATATTTTATAATGTTGAGCCATCTTTCTGTTAAATGAAAGCAGTCTGAATTGGCCTAACATTCTTCATATTATCCTGGTATCTGATTTACGCTAAATTCTGCAATTTAAAAATACGAAGAACCTGAAATATTACCTTACTTCAAGCTAACAACTTAGTCTGCTACAGTTTTATAGGCATATAATTTCAAGACCTCCAGTTTGAAAAAACTGTTGTCTCACAGAGCAGCTGGAGTTTGTTCCCCGTGCCGTCACAGGGAACTGTGGTAAATGCCAGATGTCACCTGTTCATGCAGTGGGGTTTGCACCACATGAGAAGGACCTGAAAATCATGAAAATTTGTATTTATATGGAGATATTGTCCAATCAGCCAAGAGAGAGAAAGAGAGAAAGAGGGAGAGAGAGAGGAAGGAAAGAAGGAATGAAGGGAGGAAGGAAGGAAGGGAGAGAGAGAGGGAGGGAGGAAAGAAGAAGGAATGGAGGGAGAAAAAGGAGCAAAGAAGAAAGGAGGGAGGGAAGAAGAAAGGGATAAAAAAATCTTTGGGAGAGGAAAAGAAAGGTACTACTTTACCACCCTAAAATAAAACACATGCTAAGTCTCTGTATTTCTCTAGAAGTGTCTACTTTAACTCCCAAGGTGTTTTGCCATTCAATTATCCTTTAAATTATCCTTCAATTATTGCCAGTCCTCTGCTGAGAAAGCTCTAACCATGAAGAACGTGAAATTATTCAAGAATTGTCTCCTAATAGATCCCACTGATTCTTAGGCTGTTGAATCACCATGGTTCTTTAGAGAGAATGATGAAAGCTATAAACCAAGTGCTTACATCAAATGTTTTTATACAATTCCAGGAGCTTCTTGAAATTCTGAAACTCACCCGCAGCTTCTGGTTTCAGAATGCCTACATTTTACCACAGTAGAGATAAAAAACATCAATGTGTTGTCTACATCTTACTGAAGACAGAGATCTAAAATACCATATTCCTTCTGTTTTCCCAAGTATTTGTTGTTGTCCCATAGTCTAGTGAACTGTGTACTGATTCAGATTACTTGGCTTGTCATCCATGGCCTGCAACAACATGGCTCAATTCAACTTCCCAATATAATTTCCCAGTTGAGCTGCTTGTCTAACCATCCTAATTCACCTTATTCTCTACTCACCTGCTTTTATTCAACATTTTTCTTTTAATTTGCCACTTGTAACTGTTAAAATTCTTCCAAATTCACATTAGCTCACATGAAACCATCCCTAATGGCTCTAATTAAAATAATGTCATAATTTGTTGGCATCTATTGAAATGTTTGCATACTTTCTATAAAATTTAATACACTGCCCTGAATTATAGTTCCTTTAATGCCCCTCACCTCTGATAAATTGACATCCTCTTGAAGAAATGAGTCTTCTCTTAAATGTAGCCATATCTCTTGAAGAGTTTAGAATGGTATCTTGGCCACAGTTAGTGATTAATACATGTTCCTAAGGTACTATGAAAATTAGCGACACTGTACCAATGGCATGAAACTAATTTTCTCTTAAGACTTATCTTTTTTAAAGAAATCAGAATTATGGATCTATGTTAAAGGCACGCATCATGAGATATTGTAGAGGATGAGAACATACATGAATGCTGATGTTTCTCCAATGTATTTGTGGTTTGGGGGCAATAGGAACTGTGCCGATGTTAAAATAAACAGGGTTGGTGTAGAAAGGCTACCCATTTCCATTTAAAGGCAATCTGTACCGTGGTTAGTATGTCTCCATACAAATGCTGAGCTTGGGCTCTTTGGGAAACACTAGTTTCGTTGTTTGTTATGTGACGCTACATGAAAGATTTCCCACAGGTAACCATCTAGTAGTGAATACTAGAGTGAATACGGAACATTGTGGATGCTCTAATTACTGCAATCCATGCATTTGCTCTATTTAGAAATTCTAATGTTTCCATTAAGTTAGGCAAGTGTTTTGGATTTAAGTAAGTGCAACTTCAGTTTTATTATTTGCTTTTGTTTTCCCTCTACCAGTTTATTGTGTTTTTCTTTCCTTTTTTACAACTTCTTCTTCTACTTCAGGCACTACACTACCCATTCTACTTTTAGTATTTTATCTCCTTTTATTTATTTTATTATTTTCCACATCATTATGTCCTCTTGTATTGGAGTTTTATATCAAACCTCGTTCCTTTTTATCCCAGCTGATTCCTCTTAAATGTTTTTTATAACTTTCCTTTTTTGGTCTCCATAGCTTTCTTATTTCTACCATGTTTTCTAATGTGTATTCTCAATATTGAGTGTCTAATACATGCGAGAAATTTAGCTAAATGGTAAGAAATCAGGAATTTAAAAAAAATGAAAGTTACATTCCTTGTTACAGAGTACCAGCAGTCTAATAAAGAGATCCACTAAGTTCTAATGAAGAGGTGAGATTTTGTGAAATGGAAGAAAAAATGAGAGCATCTAGAAAGATGAACTAATCTAGAGTATCAAAAAATCTCCAAGAGGAAGAAAAGTGGCATAGTAATTTCACTGTAACTTTACTGTATTGACTTGGGATAATTTCACAGTATGACTTGGGAAAAATAAGATACAAAAAATGCTAAAAATGAAAGTAGAAAATGATGTATTCATGTTAATCAGGTGTATCACCTACCATGCTAACTCATACAGAAAAGTTCAAGAAAGGATTTCTTTGTCAAAAATACTTCCAGGATTTGTCTAGATGATTATGATAGATCAACTGTATTACTGGCTCAAATTAACACCACCTCTGAATCCATCTTTTTTTTGTTGTAACCTTTGTAGATTCCTCCCACTCTGACTCCAGGCTTTGTCATGAGAGTTTCAATAGGGTGTTTGTAAATATGATTTAAGCAGAGCCTTGAAAAAGCACTGTGGAGATTCTGTGATCTGGCTCGGACTTCTGCTATTGCCACGAGACCAAACCCAGGTTAGCTTGTTGGAAGCTGAGAGACCACGAGGACGAGATCCTGTTCATGCTACAGGAGTCCTTCCAGACCAGTCATCCCATAGCCAATCTGCCAGCTGACCTCAGATGCACGAGCAAACCCAGCAGAGATTGGCTAAGGCTGGCCCAGATCAACAGTACCACCTAGCCAACTTTAAATTTGTGAAAAAATGAGAAAGGGATGCTGCTTTAACCACTAAATAATAACTAGCATTGTTTATTACACAGCATTGCTATTGCTGTGACATTGGTTAGTAAAACTATATAGGTTTCAAGTATACATTTCTATAATACATCATCTATATATTGCATTGTTTGTTCACCACTCTAAGTCAGTTCTCTCTTCATCACCATACATTTGGTCCCCTTTACCCATCTCTACCACCCTTCTCCCCCCTTACCCTCTGGTAACCACTAAACTGGTTGCGTGTGTCTATGAGTTTTGTTTCTTTGTTTGTCTTGTTTGTTTATTTCTTTAGTTTTATAGTCCACATATCGGTGAAGTCATATGATTCTCTACCTTTTCTGTCTGACTCATTTTGCTTAGCATGATAACCTCAAGATCCATTCATGTTCATCTTTTCTTATGGCTGAGTAATATTCCATTGTGTATATATGCCACAGCTCTTTTATCCAGTTATCTACCGATGGACACTTTGGTTGTTTCCATATCTTGGCCACCATGAATAATGCTGCAATGTACGTAAGGGTACATATGTCTTTATGGATAAATGTTCTCAGGTTTTTTTTTAATAATACCCAGAAGAGGGATTGCTGGATCATATGGTAAGTCTATTCTTAAATTTTTAAGGTGCCTCCATACTATTTTCCATAGTGGCTGTACCAATTACATTCCCACCAACAGTGTACGAGGGTTCCTTTTTCTACACAGCCTCTCCAACACTTGTTATTATTTGTCTTGTTGATGATAGCCATTCTAACAGATGGGAGGTGGTATCTCATTGTGGTTTTGATTTGCATTGCCCTAATAGCTAGTGAAGTTGAACATTTTTTTTCATATATCTGTTCATCATTTGTCTTCTTGGAAGAAGTGTCTTTTCAGGTCGTCTGCCCATTTTTTTTCATTAGATTTCTTGTGTTTTTTTGTTGTTGTTGAGTTGTATGAGTTCTTTATATATTTTGGTGATTAGACCCTTAATCAGAGGTGTTGTTTGCAGGTATCTTCTCCCATTTGGTTGGATGCCTCTTTGCTTTGTTGATGGTTTCTTTTGCTGTGCAGACGCTTTTTAGTTTGATATGGTCCCCTTCATTTATTTTTCCTTTTACTTCCCTTGCCTTTGAGGTCAAACCGAAGGTCCGTAAGTTTATTACCTATGCTTTCTTCTGTACAATTTATTGTTTCAGGTGTTATGTTTAAGTCTTTGATCCATTTTGAGTTGATTTTAGTACATGGTGACAGATAGCAGTCTAGTTTCATGCTTTTGCAATTGCTTTCCAATTTTCCCAGCATCATTTATTAAAGAAGCTTTCTTTACTCAGTTGTAGGTTTTTGGCTCCTTTGTAGAAAATTATCTGCCCATATACTAGTATATGTGGGTTTATTTCTGGTCTCTCAATACTATTCCATGGTATGTGTGTCTATTTTCTCTGACAATACCTAAGAATAAACTTAACAAAGGATGTGAAGATCCCATACACTGAAAACTATAAGACATTATTAAAATAAATTGAAGAAGACACAAAGAAATGGAAAGATATTCCATGTTCATGGGTTGGAAGAATCAACATAGTTAAAATAGTCATATTACCCAAAACAATGTACATATATAATGCATTCCCCATCAAAATCCCAATGTCATTTTTTAAAGAAATAGAACAAAAAAATCATCTTAAAAGAAAAGAACAAGGCTGGTGGTATCACACTCTCTGACTTCAATTTATACTACAGAGTGACAGTAATCAAAACAGCATGGTATTGGCAGAAAAACAGCCACATATTTTTAACAAGCTTCCTTACTGAATGAGACCTGGTATAATTCTTTGACCAAGTCACATTTTACACCTAAGGGATGCTTTTAGATGTCAGTGTCACTGAATGAGTTCTACAAAGCGCTCTTACTTTAACTTCTTTTCCAATGAAGAGTATGAGTTTTTCTTTTAGTGCATATATTAAGTATAGCCTTAATATTATTTAATTGGACTCAGAATTAGAGCCTTCTAATTTTCTAAGTTTCTAGTAAGTAGTCTAGGATTTTTTTCATGTTTTTAAAGGTTGTGTGTAAAGCCAAATATTAATCACAATTGATTAGTGACTTTGTTTTATTATCATCTAATAACTATTTTAGATTATTCAAAATTGAAACTGAAAGAACTACCTTGTAAGGTGTTTACAGGATAATGTGAACACTAGAAGCCTTTGGGGATCTCACATATTATGTGGGATTGGTTTCAGCCCTGGATAAACCAGGACATTTGATTATGAGTGAGTTTTCTATGAATTTCACTAATAATGCAGTCTATTCAGATTACTGTGTTAGGTGCATGGCAAGGGTGACCCAGGAGAGATACAATTATCTTGTGTGCTTTATGTGATTCATATGAAATGCAACTCTTTTTGAGTTTGATTTCCTAGCAAAATACCACTTCCTGTTTTTGAGGGGAAAAAAGGCATAAAGAGTCATATTAAGAGACACATAAGGCACTTGGACATCAAATAGCTCTCACAAAACAACATTTTAATGAATTAAGTGTAAATGAACCAGAAACATGTGGGTTGAATTTCCCTTGAAATACCCATGGGCTTAAAAATTAAAAAAAAAAAAAAAAAGCTTGGCAAAGGGTCATGTACATTTTATTGAGCACAAGACTTTTGAAAAAAAAAAAAAACAGAGAAAGGAAGAGAAGAAAAGGAAAGCAGCCTTGATTTGGTTGACCGAATTAAAAAAACAAAACAAAAACAAAAACAGTGCTGGACCCTTTGTTTATTTTTGAATTCTACAAAAGCCATATCGAAGGTGCAATTATGTTTCTTGTCGGGTGCCAGATTCATTTATGTTAGACCGTTTTTTAAGTACAGTAATGTTTTGATTAGCCAGGTCCTTCTAGTCATGGCCGCCTTTATTTGCAAGGGCAGAAGTTAGAGTCAGAGGAAGAGCTGAAAGCTGCAGTTCAGATTCAGTTCATTAGAGCCGAGGTAAAGAAAACACAGCGCTCACTCAGTTCACTGAGCAAGGCGAACCCAAGTACAAGGGGGTGAGGGGCCTGCTTAGCTAACCAGTAAACAAAAGACTAGAAAAACAGAGTCATTCAAGGACCAGAGCAAAGAAGATAAGGAAAGCTTAAATAAGTGGAAAAAATTGTGTGCTGAGAGGAAGAACTGGAATCCAAGGATATGGCTGACAGAAGGAAAATAAAAATTGCAAAGTCTGAGAAATCTTGAGTGGCAGCTAGAAGTGGCCAAAATGCCGCAGGGGCCTAGGCACTGTGGACAACGTCTAGGGCAGGAGAATCAGAGCAAATAAGAATACTCAGAGCAATACTGTGAATACAAATTTTCATGTGAGTATAAATATGAGATGCTGGCCTTACGAACTTTCCACCTTGTGGAAGCCATACTATTGCAACTGTATCTGTCAACTGCTGAAGTTAGCGTGTAATAAAATACATGAATGCACTCAAGATTATGTAGTGTATGCTTTATTTTCATAGATACATTTATAGTCAGATATACTCTACTCAGGACTTTGATGGAGTGAAGAATTTGAATTGAGATAGTCCAGAAGATGGAGATTTCTGATCAAAAGACATAGCTGTAATCTGAAGATAGATGTCACATAGTAAAGAGAAGGTTGGAGACGGTCACCATTTCTCCCACTTAGGGTACAAGGGAAACTCATGTTATACCTACAGGTGTTTGAGGTCAACCGAGGTAAACATTTAGTTTTTTTCCAACACATTTTCTCCTATTCTTATGTTAAAAAACAACTTCCTTTTGTGAAGCAGAGTTTGTCTGGTGAAAGTCTTTATATAACTTATTTTTCTTCCTAATTAAAAACTTCATTGATATAAGTATTACTTATTGATGTCACCTGTAGACCAAGACATTATTCAGATTATAGAGAAAAGGTATTTGAGAAAGTTGATCTTATTATTCAATAATATTTGTATAAGCATAGGTTTTAGTTAAAATGTAAATGTGAAAATCTTAGCAAACTATACCGTAATATTTCACTTGCCATCTGTAACAATCCTTCCCCATAAAACAATTCTAAATAGGAAAAATTGTAAAAATCATCATCATCATCATCATAAGTTAGCATATACTTTGGGAAGAGTAAACTCTATTTTGCTTTTATACCTTGTTATTGAAAATAAAGGTAACAAAAAAAGTCAAAATTCATACAGAAAAGAAATTTACACATGACACAAATTTGTAAAAAACTTGATTGCCTAAGACACAATTGATGATGCTAAAAATGACGTGACAAATGGAACTTGGAGCTAGTCACTGAGTAATAACAGTCTCAAATACAGACTTTTCATTTTGCCCGGAAATGCAGGAAGTTTCCTATTCTTTCTTTTATATTTATTTAGGGAGATATTATAAAAGGGAAAACACAAGATTATTTCAGGAATTTTTCAAGACTCTACCCAGTTTCTTCAGCAGAGAGTAGTTGAAGCTCATCCATATTACAATGGAGTCATGCACAGCTTCAACACAGTGATTTGATTTGATTTCTTTATAATCACTATCTTCAGCTATGCTTTGTGGATCAATCATTTTTTCTTATCCTTTAGTGATATCTGAGCAGAATCCAAAACGTTTGACAATTTTAGTTATTGAAATATGTATCCTTTAAAGTTTAAAATCAAATTCAATGTAAAAATGAACTTCTCTTAAACTATCCTGGATCTGAGCGGAGGCCCGGATGCTTGCAGGAAGCTGCGCTGGGTGAGACAAGGTCTGGCTCTGCCCTGTCTCCTCCATGTTCTTTCTAGAGTGGGGAGAAACATGAGCCAAAGGATGGGTATCTTTATTTAACTGTCCGCTCTTGGGATTCTCTCTGTCATTGTCACCGCTTCTCTAACACTGATTAGCCTTTGATACACCATAAGATAGCAGCTTTTCACATGTTAATGAAAGAACCCAGCTGGTGACTGAAGCTTAAGGGTCTGTTCACCCACCTTTTAAAAGCTCTGGTAGAATATATGCTTAAATTTTAACATTGGCTCCTTATATGAGGGATAACGTCTCTGGGATCATGATTGTGCTATACATTTTTTGTACGCTTGTATTTGTTTAAGAATATTTTCATGAGGAGATACTTACTAGTTTCTACCCCTCTTTGCCTAAATCTCTCATGCTAATATTTATATCAGCTTTTATAAACTCAGGATAATTTTCTAAATAATTTAATGAGTGTTGCAGCCCAGGGAGCTATTTTACAATGTGTTCTTGTGCTCTCTTGAAATCTGTTTAATTTATAACTTAAATTACAATGGATGACCCTGTATTGCAACAGTGTAGCAAAGTTATCAGTGTCTTGTATGCATGCACATAAATGTGTAGACATGAGTGTGTGTGTGTGTGTGTGCGCGTGTGTGTGTGTGTGTGTGTGTGTGTGTGTGTGTGTGTGTGTGTGTACTGGGGGTAGAGACATGACAAAGAGAGAAAGAGTGACAAACCAAGCAAAAATAAAAATTATTCTGTGTAGGCATTCCATGTTAGGACACTTTTCACTCTCTTTACCCACAATTGCCTTCTGAACAATTGCTAAATTCATTTCATATACTGGGAACTGAACCAAATCAGCTATTGCATACAAATTCCTGATGTTTTTCATCTACCATCAGGGACAGTTCAGCTGCATAGCACATCTCACCTGACTACTAGAGTTGTTTTAGAACTTGATCCGTGGGAACACATGTTATTTGCACGGCTTGAAGTGTTCTCTGTCACTGTCCTCCCATTTTGGATGCTGTTTTACCCAGCTGCTGATAATTAGAAAAACAAAGCAAATCCATCCCATGGATGCTGGCCTTTACAGAAAACCAAGGGAATAGAAAGCCAAAGAACACCATACGCCTTTTTGTTTTAAACTGGGAGGCAAGCTGGCTGCACTATATTCGCCTGGACTGTAAAACCACAGGAATGGATTAATATAACTAACCACAAGAGACGTTTGTGTATGGATGTGGGGGAGGGCATGAGAAGAATATTAATCTATGATGTATGATCTCATATTTTGTGAAAAAATGTAAAAAGCCACATGTATTTGAATCATTGCGTTATAAATGTATCAGCCATATAAGATGAATAATATGGCTAAATATCGAGGCTGAGTTCTTCTCCAGAAGTTACTATTTTTAGCTCAGGAGATTCTTCAAATACTATACAGAGATGGACATTCTGTAAGTAGAGCAGAACAAAAATAAGAATTCAAAAGCAAAGCAAACCTCAACTTAATCATTAGCTTACCTTATAGTACATATACATATGTGTGTGCTTGTAATATATTTAGAAAAAACATAGCTATATGTGCATATATACATATATATAAAATCAATGATAATTAAGAAAATATTAAAATTTATATTATTGTTTAAATATTTAAAAATAAACTGTAGGAGCAAAATAAATAAAGTCAAAATAAATGTGTCATAGATACCTTTAAAAGATATAAATCAATGTGCATTTTAGAAATTTAATACACTTGTAAAATTTCCCTTGTTTAATGAAGCATGGATTTCTTTTTTTTTTGACATTCAATATTATTTTACATTAGTTTCAGGTGTACAACATAGTGGTTAAACATTTATATAATTTATGATGTTATCCTCCCAATTAGTCTAGTACCTACCTGGCACTATAAATAATTATTACAATATTATTGACTATATACGCTTTACATACCTGTGACTATCTTGTAACTACAATTTGTACTTCTTAGTCCCTTCAGCTTTTTTACCCAGCCGCCCCAACCCCCTTCCATCTGGTAACTATTTTTGTTCTCTGTATCTGCGAATATGTTTCTGTTTTTTTGTTTCTTTGTTTACTTTGTTCTTTAGACTCCACATACAAGTGAGATCAGATGGTATTTGTCTCTCTTTGCCTGACTTATTTCACTAAGCATAATACATTCTGGGTCCATCCATGTTGTCACAGCTGGTAATGTCTCATTCTTCTTTATGGCCAAGTAATATTCCATTGTATATATGTACCATTTCTTCTTTATCCAATTGTTTATTTATGGGCACTTAGGTTGCTTCCATATCTTAATTATTGTAAATAGTGCTGTAGTGAACAAATGGGGGCATAGATCTTTTCAAATTAGTGTTTTGGATTTCTTTGGATTAATACCCAGAAGTGGAATTGCTAGATCATAAGGTAGTTCTATGTTTAATTTTTTGAGAAACCGAACTGTTTTCCATAGTGGCTGCACCAATCTGCAATCCCACCAACAGTACATGAGAGTTCCCTTTTCTCCACATGCTTACCAGTACTTGTTGCCATTCTGACAGGTATGAGGTGATTTCTCATTGTGGTTTTAATTTACATTTCTCTGATAATTAGTGATGCTGAGCATCTGTCCATGTCTGTTAGCCATCTGCATACCCTGTTTGGAAAAATGTCTATCCAAGTCCTCTGTCCATTTTTTAATTGGATTGTTTGTTTTTTTGGTGCTGAGTTGTATGACGTCTTTATAAATTTTAGATATGAACCTTTTATCAGATGTATCATTGGTGAATGTTTTCTTCCATTGAGTAGGTTATCTTTCCGTTTTGTTGATGGTTTCCTTTGCTGTGCAAAAACTTTTTAGTTTGATGTACTCCCAAAGTGTTTATTTTTTCTTTGGTTTCCCTTGCCTGTGGAGATAGATCAGAAAAAAACATTACTAAGGTCAATGTCAGAGAGTTTACTGCCTGTTTTCTTCTAGGAGTTTTATGGTTTCAAGTCTTACATTTAAGTCTTTAAACCATTTTGAGTTTATTCTCATATATGGAGTAAGCTGGTGGCTCAGTTTTATTTTTTGTATGTATCTGTCCAGTTTTCCCAACACCATTTATTGAATAAATTGTCTTTACCCCATTGTATATTCTTGTCTTCTTTGTTATAGATTGTGTAAATGACCATATAAGTGTGGGTTAATTTCTGGGCTTTCTGTTCTATTCCATTGATATATCTGTTTATTTTTATGCCAGTACTATGCTATTTTCATTACTATGACCTTGTTTGATATCAAGTAGTGTGATACTTCCAATTTTGTTCTTCTTGCTCAAGATTGTCATGGCTATTTGGGATATTTTAAGGTTCCATGTAAATTTTAGGAATATTTGTTCTAGTTCTATGAAAAATGCCATTGGTATTTTGAAAGGGATTGCACTGAATCTATAGGTCGCTTCGGGTAGTATGGATATTTTAGCAAGGTTAATTTTTCCTATCCATGAGCAAGGTATATACTTCCATTTACTTGTATTTTCCACAATGCTTGCTTCAATGTCTTATAGTTTTTCAGGTACATATTTTTGATTTCCTTGATAAAACTTATTCCTAGGTATTTTATATATAATTTGATGCAATTATAAATAAGATTGTTTTTTTAAAAATTTCTCTGTCTTATAGTTTGTTATTGGTGTATAAAAATGCAACCAATTTCTGAATATTAACTTTTTACCCTACTACTTTACTGAATTCATTCAACAGCTATTATCAGTTTTTGGTGGGATCCTTGGGGATCTCTCCATATAGTATCATGTCATCTGCAAATAATGACAGTTTTACTTCTTCCTTTTCAATATGGATACCTTTTATTTCTTTTTCTTGTCTGATTTCTGTGGCTAAGACTTCCAATACCAGGTTGAATAAAAGTGGTGAAAGTGGGCAGCCTTGTTTTGTTCCTGATCTTAAGGAAAAAACTTTTATAATAGCTTTTCCCCTTTGATTCTGTTAGCAGTGGGTTTGTCATGTATGGGCTTTACATTGAAACATGTTTCCTCTATTCCTACTTTGCAGAGAGTTTTTATCATAAATGAATGTTAGGTTTTGTCAAATGCTTTTTCTGCATCCATTGATATGATCATATAATTCTTACCTTTTATTTTGAGTGGTATATAATATTCATTAATTTATGGGCATTGAACTAACCTTGGGCATCCCAGGAATAAATACCACTTGATCATGGTGTATAATCTTTTTAATGTACTGCTGAATTCAGTTTGCTATTATTTTGTTGAGGATGTTTGCATCTATGTTCATCAAGGATATTGGCCTATAATTTTCTTTTTTTGTAATGTCTTTGTCTGGTTTTGGAATCAGGGTAATGGTGGCCTCGTAGAATGAACTTGAGAGCCTTCCCTTCTCTTGAATTTTTTGAAATAGTTTGAGAAGAATAGGTGTTGATTCTTCTTTTAATGTTTGGTAAAATTCACCTCTGAAGCCACCTAGTGCAGGTCTTTTGTTTGTTGGGAGGTTTTTTTATTACAGATTCAAATAAGTTAGTAGTGATCTGTCTGTGCAGATTTTCTGTTTCTTCTTCATTCAGTCTTGAAGACTGTATGTTTCTAGGAATTTATCCATTTCATCCAGTTTCTCCGCTTTTTGGTATAATTGCTCATAATATTTTCTTATAAACCTTTGTATTTCTGTGGTGTCCATTGTCATTTCCCCTCTTTCATTATGATTTTATTTATTTGGTTCCTCTCTCTTTTTTTTTTCTTGATAAGTCTGGTTAAAGGTTTATCAATTTTGTTTATCTTTTCAAAGAACCAACTCTTGGTTTTATTGATCTTTTATGTTGTCTTTTTAGCCTCTATTTTGTTTATTTCTGCCCTGATCTTTATTATTTCCATCCTTCTACTTACTTTGGGCTTTGTTTGCTGTTCTTTTTTCTAGTTCCTTTAAGTATAAGGTTAGATTGTTTATTTGAGTTTTTTTGTTGTTTGTTTCTTGAGGTAGACTTGTATTGCTATGAATTTCCCTCTTATACTGTTTTCCCTGTGTCCCATAGTTTTTGGGTTATTGTGTTTTTGTTTTCGTTTTCATTTGTTTCAAGGAATCTTTTTATTTCTTCTTTGCTCTCATTGTTGACCCATTCGTTGTTTCATGGCACATTATTTATCCTCCATGTGTTTGTGTGTTTTTCCGTTTTTTCTTGTAACTACTTCTAGTTTCATACCATTGTGGTCTAAGAAGATGCTTGATATGATTTCAATCTTCTTAAATTTACTGAGACTCGCTTTGTGGTCAAACATGTGGTCTATCTTGGAAAATGTTCCATGTGCACTTGAAAAAAATGTATATTCTGCTGCTTTTGGGTGGAATGCTGTAAAAATATCAATTAAATCCATCTGGTTTTTGTCTCATTTAAGTCCACTGTTTTTCTTCCTGGTTTTCTCTCTGGAAGATATTTCCATTGGTGATAATGGGGTGTTAAAGTCCTCTACTATGACTGTATTACTGTCACACATCTTTTAGTGTCAGTTAATAGCTTTATATATTTAGGTGCTCCTGTTTTGGGTGTCTAGGTGTTTACTAGGGTTATAGCTTCTTGTTGAACTGATCCCTTTATCATTATGTAATGTCCTTGCTTGTCTGTTATTATAATCTTTGTTTTAAAGTCTATTTTGTCTGATATAAGTATTGCACCCCAGGTTTTGTTATTGTTTTCCTTTGCATGAAATATCTTTTTCCATCCCTTTACTTTCAGTCTATGTGTGTCTTTCAATCTGAAGTGAGTTTCTATGTATGGGTCTTGTTTTCTTATCCATTCAGCTACCCTATGTCTTTTGATTGGAACATTTAATCCATTTACCTTTAAAGTGATTATTGATAGGTACATAGTTATAGCCAGTTTGTTATTCATATTGATGTTCTTTCCTCTAACCCCTTCTTCTTCTTAAAGAAGTCCCTTTAACATTTCTTGTAATACTGGATTAGTGGTGATGATTCATTTTGCTTTTTCTAATCTGGGAAGATCTTTATGTCTCCTTCAATTTTAAGTGGTAGCCTGGCGGGGTATATTAATCTTAGTTGTAGGTTCTTGTTTTTCATTGCTGTGAATATTGCATGACAAGCCCTTCTTGCCTGCAAAGCTTCTGTTGAGAAATCAGCTGACAGTCAAATGAGAGCTCCCTTGTAAGTAACTAGTTGCCTTTCTCTTGCTGCTTTTAGGATTCTCTCTTTGTTTTTAACCTTTGTCATTCTAACTATAATGTGTCTTGGTTTGGGCCTGTTTGGGTTCATCTTGTTTGGGACTGTCTGCACTTTGTGGACTTGTATGCCTATTTCCTTTGTCAGGTTAGGGAAATTTTCTGTCATATTTCTTCAAATGCATTCTTGATCTCCTGCTCTTTCTCTTCTCCTTCTGGTACTCCTGAGAATGTTTTTATGCTTGATGTTGTCCCAGAGGTCTCTTAAACGATCCTCATTATTTTATTTATTTATTTTTTCTTTTTGTTGTTCCAGTTGGGTGTTTTCTGCTACCTTGTCTTCCATGTCTCTGATGTGACCCTCAGCTTGCTTCATCTCATCTGGTGTTGATTTATGCTAGCACATTCTTCATTTCAGCTATTGTAGTCTTTATTTCTCACTCATTCTTTTTTTATGGTTTCTATGTCCCTTTTGATGCTTACTATCTCTTTGATGAAGTTTTCACTAAATGTCTTGAGCATCCTTATAACCAGTGTTTTGAACTTTGTATCTGTTCTGATAGGTTGCTTGCCTCAATTTCATTTAGTTTTGTTGTTGTTATTG
The DNA here is from genome assembly GCF_001890085.2 of Hipposideros armiger. NCBI lineage: Eukaryota > Metazoa > Chordata > Mammalia > Chiroptera > Hipposideridae > Hipposideros > Hipposideros armiger. Next base: position 405,453 of record NW_017731583.1, read on the forward strand.
TTCTTGTTGTGGCTTTTTTTTGAGGGGGGGGATGTTCCCTTGTCCTTTCATTTAGGACATGTTTCTTTGTTTCCTCATTTTAGCTGCTTGCCTGTATTCATTCCTATGTATTAGATAAATCTCCTATGTCTCTCAGTCTTTGCCAGGTCTTTATATAGTAGGTGTCCTGTATGGCCCTGCCACATAGTCTCCCTAATCAGCTATGCCATATGTTCCAAGAGTGTTCCTTGTGTGTGTTGTGTGTGTCTTCTTGTTGTACTTGAGTCTTAATTGCTTTTGGCACATTAGAGGATGAGGACTGACTCTCAGGTAACTAGCTGTGAGGATTGATCACTCCACAGCATATGAATAAGTGTATGGGAGCTGACCCCATAAAAGGAGGATTTGCCCCAGAGGTTTGTGTGCCTGTTGAGACTACATGTTGGGTGTACCACTTGTGGGGCTAATCAGGTAGTGTTCTGTTGTGGTCTGAAACTGGCCTCTGGGTGTGTTGATTCTGAGGCCTCTTAGAAGGGGTTCCCAAGCAGGTTAAGTTCAACCACTCGGCCTGTGACTTGGTAAGATCTACAAAGCTATCCGTGGTTGGTCACTTCCTTTGTTGGGCCTGGAGGTTGGTGGGAGGGTCCATACTGTGAACCAAGGCCAGCTGTCACCAGCACTGGGCCTGGGCAGCTTAGGAAAAAGGCCCAGATCACCCTGACGTCTGATGCCACCTACCAGCTGCCCATAAGGCTCAGCTGCTGAAAGCGCCTTGGTTGCTGTATGAGTTGGATGAGGTGGGGGTCCCAGGCAGTCACCAGAGTGGGGTGAGTGGTGTTTACCAAGTTAAAGCAGATTCAGGTTTGTCACCTGTACTGAGCCTGGGGCCTTTTGCAAAAGTTCCATAACACACTGTGGCCAGCCACCTCCTGCCTCATGCCCACAGACTGCCAAGAGTTGTCTGAGAAAGATTTCAGCATGAGTTGGAGCTGTTTGCCCACCACTGAAAGCAGAGAACCAAGGTGTACTGTTTGCTGCTGAAAGAACCTCCTGAGGTGTACAGGGTGGGGCTAGTTGTCTGGACACCAAAAGTACCTCTGGAGGCGAGGGAGTGAGGTGGGGCAAGGTCTCAGGGAGTCACTGCAGTAGACCAAGTCAAGTTCACCAGACCAATGCAGTTTCAGATTTGGCCATGTAGGAGGAGGTCTCAGCACAATAAAGATGGTGCCCACCTGTAGGCTACACAGGAGGAGGGCTCAACACAGGGATTATGGAGGCTGTATCTCCAGTCCTTTCCCTGAGGCCACATAACTCAGTCCTTCCCTGTATGCCTCTGGCACCTCTCAAGCTGCCATCCCTCCACTGGAGTCCAGGGTGAATGCCTACAAGCCAGTAAATCTGTGCACAGGTCCTTTAAGAGGATGTCTAGGGTTCCAGCAGCCTTCCATCTTACCCAGATGGGTGGACTCTCTGTTATTTTCACAGTCAACTGTTGTGACGACTCCCTCTCCTGGCACTGGTACTCCGGGATAGGGAGACCAGTGTGGGGCTGGGACCCCTCACTCCTCAGGGGGGACCTCTGCTGCCAAAATATCCCTACCGATGCTTAACCATTACATGTGGGTTTGGGGCAAACCTGTTTTGTATCTACACTGCTCCTACCAGTCTCAACATGGTCTCTCCTTTATATCCTTAATTATAGGAATACTGTTCTTTCAGCTCATCTTCAGATGGTTCTCAAGATTGATTATTCTATAATTTAGTGGCAAGCACAACATTTACCTACTTTACCATCTTTCCCAGAACTCTAAAAACTTAAATCATCCACTGGCTTGCCATGGCATAGGAATAAACTAACTATGGCCACAAGGCCCTGTGTGCTGTCTATCTCTTCATCCTCATCACCAGCCTTTCACCTTTGCATCAGACAGAGAGTATGATAGATTAAGGGAGGCTAAATGAGACAGAAAATGCAATCCTTGCTATCTGTATCCATTCCAAAAATTGTTTAAGATAGTAAATATTCAGATAAAAAAAGCTCAGATTCCATTCTTTTATTTGGAAAAAACAAACAAACAAAAACACCACCACATTCTAGCCCTACAAGAACCCAAACCAATGTCTCCAAAGACATACTTCAACAACAAAATAATAATCTAGCAAAAATACTCCCATCCATTATGTAAAACAATTACGTTCCAATTAATTAATAATTGGCCATGTAATTAACTCATTAGTAGGTATGCTTGAGTACTATACAAAAATACTGAACAATATTGGGTACTGATTATATTTTACTTCTATTATGTAGATAAGAATAAAAAACATGCAAAAGATATGTCTAGGCCGGATCTTTACCAAGATACATGTCAATCATCATTTTTGCAGACAGCTCTATTATTATTCAACCTGGTTCCCATAGATAGAGAGAAAGATGATAAAACCCAGACTATTGATGTTAAAAGATAATAATTGCTAACCATCATTGGTTGCTTATATTTTACCAAACCTTGTCTTACCCTACATTTACTCTTTATATCAACTCCATGCCATAAGTAACATATTAGCCTTATTTTGAAGATGAGAAAACTGAGGCACAGGGAATTTAAGTGATAATATTGCCCCAAGTCACATAGTTAATACATGGTAAAACCTAGATTTGAACTCTGATTGTGACATATTCTTCACTTAACCTTTCAGAAATCTTAACTATTGGAAGAAGAAAGTCCACTTTTATTTGAGTCAGCCTGTCCTCATAGGGCAGAGTTGAATATAATAATATAAACCTGGCTCTACCTGGTTAGAAGACAAATCTTTGATACAGCAGCATTAGCCTCTAAAGAACAGGTTTGGTTGGCGTGTATGGTGGGAGACGGTGTTCCCTGAGGAGACTTCCCACTGGTAAGCTGGCAAATTCGGTGCCACGAAAGGGACTCTTTGTAGCATTCTCCCTAAGATGGGATGTTTAATAAAGCACACTTTTAAATATTTTTAAATATTTTAATTATAAATACTGATTATAAGGAGGAAAGGGCTAAACGGCAGTGTATCCTGAAACATTCCTAATGTGATGAAGGCTGTGAAGGAACTTAGATTTTATTCTGAGCCCATGTGGTCAGAAACCTTATAATCTGATCTTGTTGTCTAATTGGTACGTGCCAACTCCCCACAGATGGTAGGGAGGGTGTTTGGATTCTGATAAGTCAGTTGCTGCTGTCTGCAGTGTGGACTACCCAAGTCAAAATCAAATCTCATCTATTTCTAAAGCAAATGTTGGACCAAGATGAAAGAACGTATGCACCTATAAAGATCTGGGACATGACAATGTGACCCTAGAATCAGAGATATCATAAAAGAGGCCTAATACAGTAGGAGTAATATAAATAAGAGATTATGTGTTTACAATAGTTCTTTGAGGGAGAGAAATGATCCTCCTCTTGGCACTACATGAAACTGATTTTAATCACTGTAATAGGGAACATGCATAGATGCTTTGTGAAAGGAAACTTCTATAATAGAACATTTAGGAGGAAAATTCGTATTTTTTTCTCTGTGACTAGAAGGTCTCATAAAGAGGAAAAATAAAGTAATATAGTGTGTGGGCAGTGGGTAATTACGATTTGATGAAAGAAAAGATTGGGGGTGGGGAAGAAGATGCTCCAAAGAAGAGCTGTAAAATCTAACCAGTTTAATTTTATGCAAAATGACTTCCCATTATAAAGTGCCAAAATTCAAGAAGGATACAGCTTGGTCTTAGGAAACCACACAAAATAAATATCTAAAGTTCTTGAAAATTGTGTTAGCCCTACACCACAATAAAAGCAAAACATTGAGTCAGTGTGAAAATAAATCTATTTCTTACATTATTGCTTTTCTGCTTGAAGTCTGGCAAAATACAAGGACAGCATGTAATTACCTCAAAGTATTTTTTGGGTTTAAAATGATTTTCTGTTTGAAAAAGTAAACTTCTATTGTGTCAAATGAGGGTTCTATATGAAATATGAAGCAATATAGCTCTAAGAAGAATCCAAAATTTATTTTGATATCCAGCTAAATTTCTGTAGACTTGTATCATTTTTCTCTAATATGTAAGCAACTAACTTGCTACCTACTAATCTTGCCAAAATGCAAATTTGTAAAATATTGGCTGTGATTATTAATAGGGCTATCTAGCCCGAATCTGGACCCCAAAAATCCCCATAATGATTAAAAAGAGACAAGGGTAACAGAAGATAAATACAAAAGAATATAATACCATTGATTTAGGCAGTAACCCTAAAATCTGCCACTTCCATATGTAATCTTGTACCAGGGCACCTGAATCATATGTACATAGATTCTAGTATTGTCTGGGCTTTGGATATTTGAAATTTGAAGGCCAAAAAAAAACCTCAGAAGCAAAATTGTATCTTCAAAATATTCTAGAATTTGGTTTTGAATGAGTTAATTTCCACTGGCTTTGGCTAAAGTGGTAGAACAAGTAAAGGTTGATATATTAGAGAGTGGAGAAATGAAACTCCTTCTGAAAAGCAGTGAGCTCTTCTAAGGAGGGAGCAAGGGAGAGGATGAGGTTCTAATTTAATCAAAGGACAAGGGCATTTTCAACAGAGTTTATCAATTAAGAATCTCAATTAAAAAATCCACTTAAACTAGAAGTCTTAAGGGCCCCTTCTAAGAGGCAAATGTTAAATGCTTACTTTGGATCTTGACTGGGTCAAACATTTTTTGCAATTCAAGTAGGTTCCAGTGATCTGTTTTATTGCTTTAGGGAATTAAAAATTAATTTTAAAACATAGGTTTAATGATGTTATCAAATGTTTCCAATTAACCAAGGCCAATTACACTTTTAATATTAATCATAAATATAAAGGGGTAGAAGCAAATACTGGCTTATTTTAGAATCTATGTCATCCAATTAAGGAATGGACATGGAGATAGATTTATTGTTGTTGTTGTTTTATAATTAGTCTCTCTTGTTGAGCTACTGTGACTCCCAGAATCCTGGAACTCAGAATCACTGGAAGAATACACTTTAGCAGTTTTAGTAAGAAATGGAAAATATCAGAAAAGTAGAGATGAACCTCCTAGGAGACAAGTACAGTGATAGTCAACAGTCTTAAGCAGAAGCTGATCCAGAGAATATATATTTCCATTCTATTTAAACACAAGGTAGAGTCCTGCTAAGGACTATTTCATAGTTTTTACCCAGGAAAATTCATGCAATGTATGCCCCTAAAGCATAGAGCAATTGATAAATCTCCTTTGGGAGTATAAATTCATTGAAAGGAAGTCCAAATCTCATGCATGTTTGAATGCCTGACAACTTATGGCAGTCCCTGACTTTCAGTAGGGAATTTAATTATCTGAGAACTTGGTCTTAGGTTGGTGACACTTAGAGAAACCCAGAAAGAGCACTTCAAACACACACTGAAACACACACACACACACACACACACACACACACACACACACACACACACACAAAGAATATTTTATAATTTTATCAAATTAGTATTTTAAACATTTTTTTTCAAGTTGCTTGGTCACAAACATGATCAAGGCAAATGCTACCATCATTTCTAACTATATTGTTATGGTTACCTTTCAATTTCCCCTTACTTACGTTGCTTAGCTAACTCTATTCATCCTCCAAGCCTCAGCCCAAAGCAACATTTCTTCTGTGATTTTTTGCCTATTCTGTTTAGTGTATGTTCAATGTGACTCAAATAGTTTCCACTACATAATTGATCAGAGCTCTTCTTTGTTCATGTTGTACTTGTCCAGTTTCGTATCTCCTCCACCCACCTCAAAGCTGTTTGAGAATAAGATCATATCTGAGCAAGCTTTCTACCTTCAGTGTTGTTCCCTGTGATAGTAACCTATTAGATGTCCAAAACACACTTGTTGAGTGAATTAATTAGTGAAACAGTAAAGAATTATGTAAAAATCTTGTTTTATGGCTGAGTTAGTTCATTCACTCCCAACTGAAAAGAAAGCATTACCCTTGGCGGGGGGGGGGGGGGAATGCTTGTTTTTGTGGGTTTTTTTGGTGGGGCGGAGAGTCATTCAAATAAGTTTACCCTTGCCCCCCAATCACTGGTTCTGTTTAGAGATGTTACCTTGGAAACTGTGTTGCATGTGTAAGTGAAATATTCATAGAGGAAAAAAAACTGTTATGTATATCTGATTTAGACATTAAGAAGAAAACCAGTGGGAGAAATTATGACATTCAAGGAAAAATAAAATCTAGTTATAGTCTTCCTACCAGTTTTTCCCATTCAAATTATACTAAACTTACAGTTTTAATTTTAACTTGAAATATTTGCTTTGAGATTCACTTTTTCTTATTAGCATGTCCTGAAGGAAATCATACCTTAGAATCAATTGCCTTTATTCTCTCACTGCTGTTTTTAGATTTCAAAACTAGATTTATTTTTTGAATCCACATTTGCTATTCTTTCCTTTCACCAAGGTCAACTTTAGCGATGTATTGTTTGTTTGATTGTTTTACTTGTAACTGACCAAAAATAAAATAATTTACATAGAATGTAATCTCCATGAGAGCAGAACTTCTGTCTGTTTTGATCATTGTTAGAGTCCCAGTGCTTAATATTGTTTCTGACACATAGTAGGCACTCAATAAATATTTGTTGAATAAACTAATGAACAGAAAAGTGCAAAGTCATTACCAACATTTTTCTCTATTAGATAATTTATGTAACTATATTTCGCAAGGATTTCTGTTTTCTCAGATTATATTATTTAAACTATTTGATTAAAAGAAAGTTAAAAGCTAACAGTTCTGTATATTTTGTCAAATAGAATGTACATGATCAGTAGCACTTTGCTTTACACAAATTTAGTAATTTAAAACTTAATTTAGTAATTAAAAGTTTTTTCTCCTTTAAAAACAGTGAACTGTGAAATGTTCAAGACGTGCAAATGCTATAAAGAGTGATACAGCAAATATTCATCTACCCACTCTTTAATTATTATCAATAGTTTCCTCGAATACAGTTGAATGTTTCATGTACCCCTTCCACATCAGCTTTTCCAATACACACACACTTCTGAATCTGGCAATTTTCATGTCCATGCATTTTCTTATAACTTTATATCATGCTGTCATATTTCTCTTCAATATAAGGTAATGTTCACAACTGTGGTTCTCAACATGCAGCCTGTAATCCAGCAATATCAGCATCACATGGAAATGAGTTAGAAATACAGATTCTCAGGACCCATTTCAAATGTAATGAACAGAAACTCTGGAACTGGAGCCCAGCAACTGTATAATTCTGATGCACGATGAAGTTCAAGAGCCACTGGTTTATAACAATACTTTTGAATCTAACAACAAAGTCTACATTCTGGCAGAAATAACACTAATATCTGGACTTACTGATTCATAATTAAAGGGAGAATGGACTTTGCAGCATTTTTTTTTAGTTTTTAATTTTGAGGGATTGTTTATCATTTTACTATGATCGAAGTTAAACTCTCCTTAGAAAAATATTCAATCTACTCTGACTCCAATTGTAGTATAGGGAATAAGCATTTGTCTCCAAATTTCATCACTCTAATCTTCATTTGTATGATAATGATGGAAAACACAAGTCACCTTTTGAATCATATCACAGTTTTCTCTAAAGGACCTCTTTGACTAACTTTCTCACTGGGAAAAAAAAAGATGAGAATCCATTTTCTTTATAATTTCATGATTTCTTATGCAAAGGACTGGAGCCAAGCAAGTTGCCCAGGCATAAGTAAATTTTTGAACGTCTTATAAAGAACAAAAAGCACAGAAATTCCCCAAACCCATCTTTTGTCTTGCTGGTCATGTCCTTTTTCATGTCCCTCCTAAATTAGAAACACAGAGGGGTGGAACTCCCCACTTGGTACTTAGAGGAGTTAGTTCTCATGACTCTGTCCCTTTGATGCTTTGCATTCTATCTCTGGGCAGAGAATAATATGAATCAAAAGTAATGTAACTGCCACAGTTCTCTGTAGTAAGTTATATCATATATATATATATATATATATATATATATATATATATATATTTATATTTATACACACACATACACACATATATACACACACAATATTATACAATATTGCATATTATATACTCTATTATATATACAATAAAGTATATTATATAATTTATGTATATATATTCTATATAGTTTATTATAGAATGGATAAATCCTTTTTTTAAAAAAGTAAGATTTATATCAATGCACATTGGTGATATTACTGACACTTTTCTACACTAATGGAAATCTTGATGATTAAATGCTGTTGAATCAGCCACATTTTTAAGGTTGATGAATGCCACTACATAGATTAAATCATTTAAAGGGGCTATATCTAGACCTGAACCTCTCTGGCACAATTCTATAAGGAAAATGGTTTTATTCAAAACAAAACAGAAAAGACATGCATTTATTACATTTCAGTGAATTCTGAGCAGATGGTGTTAGGCCAAAGACAGGCATAAGGTATATTTGACTACTCCCATGAATTCACACGTCTTCTTTTTGGAGTGCGCAAGCTCCTCTCTGCCTTGTCTATCATCTAGCCAAACAGCCTACTTGGATGCATAACTCCTGAACTTTGTATACTGCTCTGAAAGAAAACCCACAGTAAGTTGAAGATCACCTGCTAACATCGCCATCATTTTTCAAAAGTTTTATTTGGGTTTTCCAGACCGAACACAGGATCAGATAAACAAAACAAATCCAAACAACATCAACAACATTTTTAGATAGGTAGTTGAGTAGATAGATTATATATAATAGATAGATGAAGATGATAGATAGATGATAGATAGATAGATAGATAGATAAATCAATATATAGATTGATAGATGATAGATAATCACTTTTTTTTGCCCCAGCTACTGAAGATGACCACATAATCTTGAAGTATTTATACTTTTGATTTTTCTGCCATCCAAAGATCACATTGATAGTAATTAGATGAGAAAAATAAAAATCCTCTTCTGCCTTTACTGATACATTTTTGTATGGTTGGTTTGGTTTCCTGCCTAACTCAGGGCCAGGGTGCTAACTCTGACTCATAAATGGACCCTTAAGGAAACGTGGCTACCATGGGGCAAAGAGGCAAAGGGCCCGTGGTGTGCTGAGGACCACCGGTACTGGCTTACAAAACATATTGCATTTATACAAAATTTTCAAGTCAGTTGTTAAATGCATTATTAAGTTATGCAAACTTAGAACTAAGTATATTGTACTATAAAAAAGTAACAAATACAAAACATCACTTCATAATATTTTACTAAATATTATTCTCTATATTCTTGAGGTTACTTGTGTCTTATAAATACGCCACTGTACAACTAACTCTTGACTTTTACATTCAATCACATCATGCTGGTAGTTTGAAATTGATCATGTTAGTAATATTTATACCACAGAACTCAGCAAATATCATTAGTCAGGGCTTTCCTAACACCCACTCATTCACCAGCACATCATTGCAAAGAATTAAAGCAAGGATGGATTTTCCATGACATCTTCCCAGATTATTCTGTTTCTCATTACAATGTTCTGTCCCAGTTTAACAGATGAGGTTTCTCAGCAAGAGGTCAAAGTGAAATGTAATTTTCATATTTAATTTTCATTGTTTTAACATACCATGTAACTAAATTACTGTGTAACACATAAATATGTTATTTTTATTAAAAATAGCAAACAATTACAACGTCCAGAAAAAAAACACAGAAATCCCTTTAACGTTTTCTCTTCCATAAAATGTCACTTCTATCCTCGTAGACAAACAATTAATAGTTGGATATGAATTTTCTGTATTTTTTCAATACAGATATTTTATGAATGAAAAAATAGTTTACTCAAATGTATTATTTTAAAACACATATGAAAATTATATTTACTTTGTATCTGAAATTGGTGATTTAGGTCCATTTCGAGCTTAAGAGAGAAAAAAATAATAAAATGTATTCAAAATGAACTGTTTCACTACTAATGAATATTGCTTTTCTGTCTATATGTGCTTCCAAATGTTTTTAGTTTCAGCTGAACTAAAATATTCACTATGAGCTAAGTGAAATAAGTTTGGTTTCATTGGTAAATTGCTCTACTTTTGCTTAAGACCAACTATTTCATACTGTTATTTGTATTAAGAACCATGTTGTTCACTGGGAGCTTGTTTAAATGGTCTGTTTTATATAACTACATTTTTCAAAGTCCTTATTGAAGTTATTGTATAAAAGTTAATTCATACTGACGAGGTTTCTTGGCAAAAATGGAATATAAAATAAGCAGCACAAATGCATGGAGAATGACAGAATTTTGATAACTTGACAACATTTAATAGATTCATCCTGGAGCTAATTAGTTCTCATTACATTCTGCTTGGTCTAGTAGCTCCTGTCGGGCAGAAAAAATTTGGCATGGTGAATCAGACATTCTAGATTAGTTGATGATGATAAAATGACTTTCAGTCCTGACAGACCACTTACAGTATTCCACTTGTGTACATTATGCATAATACATTTAAGAAATAAAATATGCAATGAAAAGTATCCTACAGAATAAATACACTGGCAGTGAAATGTACTAACAGAAATTTAAAGTGTATCTTGTAAAATGTGTATGACTTTGCAGGGACCATAAATTAACAATATGACATTAACACAGCATTCATCATGTGTTGGGTCAAGGTTTTTAGGAGTACAGCTAATATCATCTCAAATATTTTTTTCTGCAAAGTCATTATTAAATTATAATTGAAGTCATTATTAAAATAATTTCCAAAAGTTTGATCCAGTTAAAAATGGTAAGATTATAATCTTGATTATTGTCCCTCTAAATCTTACAATTCCGGGAGCTCTGAAGGTATTGTGCAATTTTAAAAGAAAGAAAAATATTGACAAGCATATAACACAGCCAAAAGCCAATGGCTTATCTTTACATTAGTCATAGCACAAAACATTCAAAACCACTTGAGTAATCTTGTGTCGTTATTGAATACAGACATACCACAATATTATCATTTATTTTATATGTGACAATACAGCAGCATAAATTTATAGCAGATAAACTGAGAAAAAATGGTATGCCAGTCAGACTAAAATGGGAAGCTCTTTTACAAATTAGTCAGGGGAAGACATTAAATTGAAAGTTACCTTTAAATACATGAATTGTTGTTGTTTTTTTCTCAATTAACTACATAAATATGAGAGGATCCTGAGGGTATAACCTATGGTTTGGTGAAGAGCAAGGAATTTGAGATCAAAAGACCCAGTTCTATTTCTCAGTAAGAGTGTTTATGAAACTACAGTTATACCTGCAAAATATTAGCTATAATTCTATCTAATGTGTACATGTTGTAAATAATAGTGAATAAACTTTATAACTGCATTTGAACAGTATCCTTATCTTCTCATCAAGAAGTCTTCTGATAATGCCAATTGAAATGAGCATTTTAGCCGAACAACTCAATATGCCACTGTGTGACACATTCTTATTCATAGTTTGAAACATTTTCACAAATAGCACTTATACACAAAACTAATAATGATGATATATCTTTACTAAGCCATTCTTTAAATTAAAAAGTTGTGGTATGAGTTTATACTTATAAATTTTCTATGATGATTGCACGTATTTTTACTTATATGGATACGATCTTATAAAATTGTATTAAGGAGAAAAAAGAGCAAATCTGTTTGAAAAGTGTTACAATTTTTGCTGCCTTTTCTTAGAGAACTAAGGATAAATCTGATATATAGCACCTGGTTTATCCTTAAATTTGGAAACTGAATTTTCATATAAATTGAAGTTGATTTTAGTCCAAGTTTTAAACCCAGCTAGACTAAATTCATAGTCTGAAATATTTGAAGTAGTTCATTCAGTGATCTTATAAACAGGTTTTGCATGCCAAATAAAAACACTTGCATTAGGTATCTCTACAAAAATATTAAGTTTTTTTCTCAAAGTAATATGGGCCACATAACATTGATCTATGGGTTTTATGAACTCCTTCATTTACCTTCTGCAATGGATCTTATATTGGGCTTCACTTTGAAGACCACCCAGAAAGCCCATCTGGTCCAAATATAATCATCATCCGGCTAGTATGTATTCCGTGTTCTACAGCTTGTACTAAATGCATTCATTCACAAAGCAATTAAATATGTTCCTTTTTATTTAAGTGAAAAATGAAATATTACTGTATCAGTTAGAACTTCATTATTATGCATGACCATATCCCAGTCCCAATTTCCAACAAATACTCCTTACAGACAGATCTGGTGCCATTGACATCATATCAGTCTCAATATATTTATTTCAAAGGAACAGAAGTATATGTTATTGCCATTCACGTAATTTATCTCTACAGAATGCAGTGACTTGCCTGCTGTATAGCAAATTAGGTACTTTATGAAGATAGATTGATGATGATGATGATGATGATGATGATAGATTAGAGAGATAGATGATAGATAGATAGATAGATAGATAGATAGATAGATAGATAAAATATGAATGAATGATAGATCGATGAGGGCTGAAGATAAAGCCAGGCTTCTAATTGTGAACTTAATCTAGCTTCCCACTGAACAGTTTCTGTGCTTTTGACCACACCTCTCAATTAGAATCAGATTGCCTCAATATTTCTAGTACCAAGAAAATACTTAAATAGAAACCAAGTCTAAGAACAGAAATGAGCTACAGACCTTTGACTATACTGATCAAAATTTGAAAACATTGCAAGTTTCTGTAATAGTTGATCGTAAATAGCCTGTGTTCCTACAAAATCTTCTTCAGCACATGCACTTCTAAAATACAAGTGTATTTTAAATCTTTCAATATAAGTTTTGAATAATTATAAAAGAAATAAAATTTATCATTCTTGACTATAAGGATACAAATTCAGAATACAGAAATATAGATGATTTTTTGAAAATTTTCAAAAATATTTTTTTCTTTTTCAATTACAGTTGACATATAATATTATAACAGTTTCAAGTGTCCAACATAATGATTACTCATTTACATAACTTATGAAATGATCACCCTAATAAATCTTGTACCCATCTGGCATCATACATAGTTATTACAATATTATTGACTATATTTTCCTTGCTATACTTTATATTCCTGTGACCATTTTGTAACTACCAATTTGTACTTTTTAATCCCTTCCCGTTTTTCTCCCACCCTCCCAAGCCCCCTCCCATCTGGCCACCATCAAAATGTTCTCTACATCTATGAGTTTGTTTCTGTTTTGTTTGTTCATTTATTTTGTTCTTTAGATTCCACATATAAGTGAAATCATATGGCATTTTTCTTTCTTTGCCAGACTTACTCCATTCAGCACAATACTCTCTGGGTTCATCCATGTTGTTGCAGATGACAAGATTTCACTCTCTTATATGAATGAGTAATATTCCATTTCATGTATGTACCACCTCCCATTTATCCATTAATCCATTGATGGACACCCATGTTGCTGCCATATCTTGTCCATTGTAAATAACGCTGCAATGAACATATCCTCTCAAATGTCCTCTCAAAGTACCATTTTGGGTTTCTTTGGTATCCTGAAGTAGGGTCATTGGGTCCTTCTTTGTTTCTTGTTATTGTCTTTGTTTTAAAGTCTATTTTGTCTGTTTTAAGTATTATCATCCAGATTTTTCTTTTTCTTTTTCATTTCCATTTTCATGAAATATCTTTTTTCATGACTTTAATTATAGTCTGTATATGTCTCTCAATATGAAGTGAGTCTCTTGTAGGCAGCATATGTAAGGGTCTTGTTTTCTTATCCCTTCAGCCGTGCTATGGCTTTTGATTGGAGCACTTAATCTGTTTACATTTAAAGGAACTGTTCACAGATATGTAGTTACTGCCATCTTATTATTTATATATTTTTTCTTCTTTTTAAAGAAACCCCTTTAACATTTTTTTGTAATAATGGGTTGGTGGTGATGAACTCCTTTAGCTTTTTCTTGTCTGGGAAGCTCTTTATCTCTCCTTTGATTTTAACTGATAGCTTTGCTGTGTTGAGTAGTGTTGGTTGTAGGTCCTCGCCTTTCCTCACTTTGAGTATTTTGTGCCAATCCCTCTTGGCCTGTAAATTTTCTGTTGAGAAATTAGCAGACAGTCCTATGGGGGCTCCCTTGTAGGTAAGAAACTGTTTTTCTCTTGCTGCTTTTAAGATTCTTTCTTTGTCTTTAAGCTTTGGCATTTCAATTGTGATGTGTCTTGATGTGGGCCTCTTTGGGTTCATCTTGTTATGGACTCTGTGCACTTCCTGGGATTATGTATGTCTATTTCCTTTACCAGGTTAGGGAAGTTTTCCGTCATTATTTCTTCAAATAGGTTTTCAATTTCTTGCTGTCTCTTCTCCTTCTGGTACCTCTATGGTGTGAATGTTGGTATGCTTGATGTTGTCCCAGAGGCCTCTTAAACTACCCCCATTTGGGGAGATCCTTTTTTCTTTTTGATGTTCTGATTGGGTATTTTCTGCTGCCTTATCCCTAAATTGCTGATTTGATCCTCTGCTTCATTTAATCTAGTGTTGATTCCCTCTAAGGTATTCTTCATTTCAGTTATTGTACTCTTCATTTCTAACTGGTTCCTTTATATGTTTTCTATCTCCATGTTTATGTTTCCTATCTCTTTGTTGAAGTTCTCATGAGATCACTGAGCAGCCTTATAACCAGTGTTTTGAACTCTGTGTCTGGTGAATTGCTTATCTCCATTTTGTTTAGCTCTTTTTTTTTTTTTTGAAGCTCTGTTTTGTTCTTTCATTTGGGACATGTTTCTTTGTCTCCCCATTTTGGCTGCCTCCCTGTTTTTGTATCTATGTATTAGGGAGAGCTGCTATGTCTCCCAGTCTTAGTACAGAGGTCTTATGTAGTAGGTGTCCTGTGGGACCCAGTGGCACAGTCTCCTTTGTTCTGAGCTGGGTGCTCCAGGTTTTTCCTTTCTGTTGGTTTTGTGTTCCCATCTGTTGTAGTTGATCCTTGGTTGTTATTTGCATGTGAGTGGGAGAAACTGACCCTCAAGCTAATTGGTTGTGAGGACTGGCCATCACTATAGCAGAGGAGCTGTTCTGTGGGGCTGACCCCACAGAGCAGTATTTGCTTCAGCAGGATTATGGGCTTGCCTGGTCAGCCCTTCGGATGTGTCATTTATGAAGGTGGTTGGATGGTGCTCTGGTGTGGTCTGAAGCTGGCCACTGGGTGTGTTGCTTCTGAGGCCTCTTGGGAGGGTCTCTGTTGCAGGCCAAGGTTAGCCACTGCCTGTACCCTGCCCCAGCCCCCTGCCCAGGGCCACTTGGTATGAGCTACAAAGTGATCTGCAGATGGCTGCCACTTGGCTTGGAGGTGATTGGGGGAGGCTAAGCTGTGAACCAAGTCCGACTGCTGCTAGTGCTGGGCTTGGGGATACTTAGCAAGAGGTACAGGGCACACCTCAGCCAGATGCTGCTAGTTTGAAGTTTGTGAAACTTTGAGAGATTTTAGGAAAGTCTGCAGCATGAGCCAAACAAGTCCATTTGCATGGAAAAGCCTCTGGATGCAGCTTGGTTGGGCCCATGAGTTGGGTGGGGTGAGGTATCCAGGAACCACCAGGGTGGAGCAAACAGGGTTAGCCAGACCATGGATACTCAGAAATGGTGCCTGCCTGCATCTGCATGCTGGGTGTGCATAGGTCTCAACAAAGTCACAGTGGCTTCTGTCAGCATTTCTCTCTGGGAGAAAGTGTCCCCTCTAGCCCTTGCCCTGAGTCCAGACAATTCAGTTCCTCCCTGTTTGTCTCTGGTGCCTTTCAAGCTGCTGCCCTAGCACTGGAGCTCAGAGAGAGTGAGCTGTCAGTGAGTAAGCCTGTGTGCAGGCCCTTTAAGAGTGATGCCTGTGAGTGCAACTGCCCTCTGTCTCACTCAGCCACAGTCTCCACTAGTTTTCACAGCCAGAAGTTACAGGGACTTCTCTTCCCACCACTGGAACCCTAGGCTGGGGAGCTGGGTGTGGGGCTGGGACCCCTTGCTCCTCAGGAGACACCTCTGCAGCTGAGCTAGCCCTTCTGATTTTTAAAAATATTGAAAGGCACATAAGTGAAGAAAGGTATATATACAAGACATTCAGGATGTGTCAATTACTGGGGTTTTAGCACTGAATTAGCTGAGTTCAAAAACCATAAAATAAAGTACACTTTAATACACAACATTTATTATCTTCAATTATCTTCTCACAGTTTCATAAAAGGAAGTAGAAACCTCATCTATGCAGACTTTTTTTTTCTAACAGGAAGATATTTATTTTGAGAAATTGTATTGATGTCTAATTGCATAACATTATGGTCAGTGTCATTAAATTAATTTATTTTTAACTTCTCTCTGTAAAAACCAAGGACACAGTGTATTAGTGGAAAATTTAAGTCATAAATTTTAACACAGAGATCAAATTATGGGTTCTTAGTAATGAGTAATTAATGGAGCGCTTCCACTTTTTAAATTATGTTTTTCAATTCAGAAAATGAAGTTTTGGAGAAAATGACATTTCATTTAACTCCTTGCTAAATGAACTGTATGTGCACCTATGAAGACAATATTTTATACTTTCATTCAAAGCAAAACTATTTTCTGGACCACTAGTCCCACTGATAACTTCATCAACATTATTATTAAAAAATACATTGTAAGAGACTTATACAAAGACCATTCTTATCTAAAAGCCATGGACAAAGTACCCATATTTTTTTCTTTAAAAAATGTTTTGCTCTCTTTAGACATGGGAATAATTAAGACATAAAGATATTAAAGTAAAACACATGAAAGAAACTAATGAATATTGTGCAATGTTAGGAAGCAAGGAAAGAAATAGCCTCTGACCAACATGATTGCTGGAGACCATCTTCTTTTTAAATAGCATTTTTCCCCCTAGGGGGCTTTGAATGTCTGACAAGTTTCCTGGTGACACCCATGTTGATGGACCACATCACACTCTTAATAGCAAGGGTACAGGCAACAACTAAAACGATAATTTATGTATATCTGTTACTGATTAAAAAGTCAATAAATGTTTTTTTTCCCTGTGGAAAAATTAAAGAAAAAAGGAAACGCTAAAAAAGAAAATTGAAAAAATAAAAGTCCTGTATTCTTTAAATTTTGAAATAATTATTCATATACAGAGCATCTCCTTCTGGTTATTTTTGTCTGAATATAGTTGCCAAATAGATACAGGGTTTTATATCTTACATTTCTACTTAACAAACTATGTAAATATTCCCATGTAACTAATTTTTTTCTCAAATATATTAAAGTTGACAGAATATTCTACCATGTAGCTATACAATAACTTATTAGTCCATTTTCCCTACTATGAAATATTTAGATTCTTTCCAGTATCTTATAGTATAAGTGTTATGTAGAAGAATAAATTTCCATAATTGTGATTATTTTCTTATGATAGGTTTCCTAGAAGTTAAATTTCTTATCAAAGAAAATATACATTTTAACACTCAATTCAAGTTGCATACAATGTACCAGTCTCAGCATTATTACTTTTAAAATTGGGTTTATCAATTCATAAATTAAAGCTAGTATATTTGTTTAGTTTAGTTTATTACTAACATTCTTCTAAACATTTCTATTACTACTGCTCTTAGAATCCTATTCTATCAATATTTTTTCCTATTTATCTCAATGATTTCTTTTTTTATTAAATTTATTGGGGTAACATTGGTTAATAAAATTATACAGGTTTCAAGTGTACAATTTTATAATACATCAAATATATATATATATATATATATATATATATATATATATATATTGCATTGAGTACTCACCACCCAAAGTCAAATCTCTTTCCATCACCATATATTTACCTTCTTGTACCTCCACTCTCCCTTTCCTCTGGTAACCACTAAGCTTTTGTCTGTGTCTATGAGCATTTGCTTGTTTATTTGTCTTGTTCATTTGTTCCTTTCGGTTTTACATCCCACATATGACTAAAATCATATGGAAACAACCGAAGTATCCTGCAATAGATGATTGGATAAAGAAGATGTGTTATATATACACAATGGAATATTACTCAGTCATAAGAAAAGATGAAATAGTGCCATTTGAGACAACATGGATGCGTCTTGAGATTATTATGTTAAGCGAAATAAAACAGACAAAAAACAATGATTTCTTACAGCTCCTTTTATACTAAAAATATATTCCTTGCAATCATTTTTCATTTTTCTTTGTTTTTTAATTTTGCTTATGTTTTTGCCATGTAGAAAGTTTTTGTTTTCTTGCATTATTTTACACGTAGAAAGTTAATTGCACATTCTTAGCTTATTTTCTCTTAAATTATTGTGGTTTAAACATTTTGGTTTTAAATATTTAATTCAACTATAACTTATCTTTACATAGTTAGAATCTAATTTTATTTTATCTTCTAAGTAATTTTTTCAATCACAATTTTTTTTTAGTGAAAAATGTCTTTCATGAATTTGATTCTTTTTAAATCATGTATTAAGAACTGAGAAAAACAGAAGTTGTCTATGGGCTTTCTAATCTTTTCCACAATACACCTATAAATTACCAAGACAATAGAATACATTTAATTATATTTACACGACCTGAAGGTGTACTTATCTTTTTTTAATTAAAGTTTATTGGGGTGACAATGACTAGTAAAGTTTCATAGGTTTCAGGTGTAAAATTCTGTAATACATCATCTATATATCACATTGTGTGTTCACCAGAGGGTGTACTTATTTTTCATTTGAATGCATTTTTCATATGTTCATGACTTAAAAAAAAATGGTTCATTCTTTCAGATTACTAGCCTTATCATGTTAAGATTGAAAATGTTCCCTCAGAATTTTGACTGGGAATATTTGAATGTTGCATTAGTTTTCTATTGTTGTGTAATTTATTACCAGGAACTTAGTGGCTCATAGTTCTGAAGGTCAGAAGTCCAGCACACTGTGGTTGGGCTGTCTGTTCAGGCTGAAGTCAAGGTGATGGCAAACTGTGTTCTCATCTGAAGCTAGAGATCCTTTTCCAAGGTCATTTCTCTTTTTGGCAGAATTTGTTCTTTGCAGCTGCTGCATTAAAGTCCTCATTTCCCTGCTGCTTGCCTACCACAAAGGTATAAATTAATCTAGGGAAAAAAAGGGATACAATATTTAAGATTTTCAATAAATTGCTTCAACAAAACATATTTCAGCTTTTTTCAAAACATATTTTGAATTGTATATATATGTGTGTATATATATATATATACACATATATATATATATATATATATATGTATATACAATTCTTATAATTTTCTTTGTACAGGTCTTATGTGTCCCGTAAAGATTTACTTCTTTTATGTATTTGGTGTTTGTGTAGATACTTTCTTCAGACTTATTATTTACACAGGAACTTCATCATTCTCTGCATTTGTTCTCATTTTCCTGACTGAACCCATTTAATAAGGGTTTTCTTATTAGTATTATTGATGTGTTATGGTACTAATTAAGTCCCTAATATTATAAATCAATTTTGTACATTATATAAATAGTATGCATTATTTATATATAATAAAAGGAACAGTTGAACTATATAGTTGATGTATTTTGAGAAATGTATATACTATTTTGCCTAATACACAATAAAACTGCGTTCACCCCTGCTCTGTCACCCACAGCCCCAGGAAACCATTAATATACAATAAATGTTATATAAATGGAATCACATTGTATACCCTTTTTTGAAATGGTCTTCTCCTTATCAGCACGATGTTTATGAGAGTCTTCTGTATTATTGTGTGCAACAGCACTTCATTCCTTTCAATATGGGTCATCATTCTACAATCTGTTTAATAATTCTCCTGTTGATAAACATTTGGATTATTACCAGTCTGGCTATTTTGCATGATGCTGCTATGTACATTCTAATTCAAATTTGTTGTGAACATATATTTACATTTCTCTTTGGTAAACATCCAGGGGTGAAATTACATGGCTGCAGTATAGGTGTTTAGACATGAATAAATCTTTCAAAGGTAATTACACTACTTTATGAGCTCTGACAATTAAGTTCATGAACTCATCCTAGAAAAAGTGCTACCTACCTCATTGCTGAATATCACTATTGTCATCTTTGAAGTACTCCTCTTGGAAGCTATGCACCAATGCCAATGCCTAGTCCACCCTTCAAATTAATTTTAAAACTCTTTTTCTGGAATGGCCATCAAAGCTGTCATTGTATTACCCTTGATTTCCTGAATGTCAGCAAAATGTCTTCATTTCAGTATTTCCTTTATCTTTGGGTAAAGAAAGAAGTCAGTGAGGGCCAAATCAAGTAAATAGGGAGGGTGTTCCAATACAGTTATTTGTTTACTGGCTAAAAACTCCCTCATAGACAATGTCATGTGAGCTGATGCATTGTTGTGATGCGAGAGCCATGAATTGTTGGTGAAAAGTTCAGGTCGTTTTTGTCCAACTTTTTCACACAACCTTTTTAGCACTTGCAAATAGCAGACTTGGTTAACTGTCCAGTTGGTACAAATTCATAATAAACAATCCCTCAGATATCAAAAAAGGTTATGAACATCATTCTGACTCTTGATTTGGACTGACAGAACATTTTCATCCTGAAGGATTGGCTGACTTCCATTGTGCACTTTGACACTTTGTTTCAGGGTCATATTGGTACACCCATATTTCATCACCAGTGGTAACATATCTTAAAACATCGTCTTGCCTGTCCAAAAGGTCTTGGCAAACTTCTACTCTCCTTTGCTTTTGTTCATCGGTGAGCTCCTTCGGGACCATTTTGCACACACCTTTCTCATGCCAAGATTTTCAGTTAAGATTTTCCTGTTTCACTATCAATGTTTACTTGGTCTGCTATGCTTCTCAGTCAGCCAAAAATTTTGACTTACAATTCTACAAGTTTTTGCAATGTTTTCAACAGTTTTCCTCGTTACTGACCACCCCGACCTCTCTTCATCAGTGATAAGTTCTTCCCCTCTGAAAAATGTTTAATCCATTTGTGCACTGCCATTTTCTTCATGGTATTATCCCCATAAACTTGGACTAATATGTCCCTGATTTCACTTCCAGTCTTGCCAAGTTTAGCAAGAAATTGAATGTTTTTTCATTGCTCTAATTCAAGTTCAGACATTCTTGTGATGGTACATAAAAACACACAAGAACAATAATGAACACCACTCAGCAAGACACTGCCACATGTCGACAGGAACACAGCTGTGAGACACTGATATACCAAGGATATGAAACCTTACCAAGCTGTTTGTACAGTGCTGCCAATGTAAGCGCATGGTGGGAAGTTCACAAACTTAATTGTCAGAACTTCTACACTGCCAGAAGCAATGTATGAAATTTCGCTACGTCACATCCTAGATAGCACTTGGGAATATTAATTTTCAATATTTTCCCAGAAACATTTGCTTTAGTATTATACGCTTATGGAGCTTTACATATAGACTGAGGTTTAGATCTGAGTAATAATTGAGTACATCAAATCAAGCAGTACAGGAATAATTCTGGTGGTGCAAGTTCCTGGATTTCTTTCTTTTTTCTTCTTCTTTTTCTTTTTAGTTTCAGTGATTTGTGAAATAGTTTAGAACCCTAGAAAGAATTCTTGACAATATAAAGTACAGATGGAACTTCCTAATCTTAAACTCAAGCAAACTCTGCTATCAGTCACCAATATAGAAAAATGCTACTATTTATTCTGTTATGGAAGTCATAGAATATTTTGTAATATCGCCAAACCTGTATGTATTTCAGGCCCTGATAGCTCAGCTCAGAGAGTCTTAAGGGAATCCCTGTGACACCCCCCCCATTCCCAAATGATATCGCTAAAATGAGGGTAATTTGAACTTAATAGCTTTATACTGACATCATCTGAGAATGTCTTATGGCTTCATTTTGCCAGGATAAACTTTCATTTTGTTTCCCAAACAGTCTTTAGTGATTCAGAATATAGGATGAACTGTTGCCCGGGCATGTGGTAGTCAAGGTTGATTTCAACTTCAAAAAATCCAATTGTATGTAATTATATTAAATTCCCCCACCCCCCACACCAAAAAGACCATTTTAGTAAAATAGTGTATCTCCTTTGGCATCAGTGGATTCATTTATGTAGTTGAAAAGAGCAAATAATTTCCATAATCTTAACTCTTCTCCCAATTAGGTTAATAATCAAATTTGTGGTATAGGGTATGGAAAGATCACTTTCAACCTGGTCTAAAAAAAACAAACAAAAAAAACAACAACTCTGCTCTAAAATGTCTTAAGCATAGGGAAAATAAAATAAGTGTCGATTATCTTTCAATAAAGCTAGTGCATAATTAATGATGACGTACCTGAAATTCCCCCTAAGTATCTTTTATGTGCTTCTGTTTAGAATGCTATGTGTTTCTGCTTACATGTTACAATATAGGACATTGATACTTTTTTCTTCATTTAGGTATCTACTCCTAGAGAAATAGCCCAAAGGGAAGTCATCTCCACAATTCAGATTTCCTATGGATGTTAGACGATCCAGCTCAACATTATTGGAAAATTACATCCGAATTAAATAAATCATGATAAGCATCAGAGTGAAGTAAATAGTGAATTTATTACAAGTATCAAGTATCTCAGAAACTGCTTCTTTAGCATTAGATCAACTAACTCTGTTCAGACCACCCTTGCATCTACCAAAAATATTCTGCCAAAAGTCAAATGAGAAATGGGGCTGGTATATTCAATACAGAGAACTGCAAATAAGGTTAGAGCTCAGAAGACTTGTGTGCCTTTCCAGGGCTTTCACGGTTCAGCAGTAACTGACCACTTAATTTCCCAGATTCATCTTTTCACATCTTGTAACTCAAATATATCACACTCAGTGATGTATTATTGCCTGAAAACTTACTTCTCAGTTTCTTTGCTGATACAATTATGAATGAATTGTGATAGCCCTATGAGTAATCAGTAAGTGAAATTAGACGTATTAATTTTGAGAGGCTGGAAGTGTTGGACATTTTTGTAATAGAGAAATACTAAAACTAATGTGTGAAAGATGAGTAGATTTTTCCTCCTAGGAGCAATCATTGAAAGAAGAGTTGAAAAGAATTTCAGAAACTTAGATATTCTGGCCAGATGAAGAATGAATAAAGATAACTGGATTGGAAATGTATAAGGCAAACTTCAGTAAGTGGTGGATGTACAAGCTGGATTTTAAAGGTACGATGAACAAATTATACCCAGAGTGGAGAAAATTATACTTACACTGTCAAGAAAGAATTAAACCCAAGGAAGACAATTTTCAAATTAACACTCGATAATATTTGTAGATTGGGAAAAAAATGACATAGTGGTGGAGGAAACACTTATAAACAGTGAACCAAAAGAGCCAAGCATTTGTGTGGCAATGGCATATGTGTGCTGCTTAAGGAGAGAACATTGGAAAGAACATTTTGTTCCTTCTAGGTAGGAACCAAAATGTAGATGAATAATAAAACAAAGGGGGGGGGTTGTTAGGAAAGAGAGAAAGAAGAACCACCTTTAACAAACTAAATAAAAATCACTGTTTATGTGTTTCTCATTCCAGAAATGAACTTTTTGATCAATGAACTCCGGTTTAATATTCTTCTATCTCTAGCACCTGACATATAGCAAGTTTCTCAATATATGTTTATGAAATGAATCAATGGAGGTAAAATAATTCTTGTCATATGATTTCAGTATTCTTAAGGATGGAGGAAATTTTCATCTCTGGGAATACGGGAGTTAGCAGGTGAGTGAATTTGGAACACCAGCTGAAAGGAACATGATATTTTTAAAAAAAAAGGTAGTGAGAAATGATGAGAATAACATTAACTTAAAGTGGATGTGGTCAGCATGTTGTTTTTTTAATTTTTTAAATCAACAACTGCAATTTGGAGAGCAGATGTAGAAAAACTAGGCAGTAGATACAGTAAAGGACTGTCTATGCAGTCAGTGTTTTGTACTGAGTACCGATACCCTAGAGACTGTGTGCGGCCAATGAGATGGCTGCCTTTGGCTTCCTCTCTAGCAATGAAAGAAAGTTAAATCAGATGTAGCCTTTGAATTTGGAGAATAAAGTAGTAGTAGAAGTTAGAATTAAGATTTTAAAAGAACAGGCTTACTCGGCATATGGGAGTGGGAGAGATGAAGCATGTTAAGAAGAACTACTTTTCTTGTAATTCTTCACTTTCAAGGAGAAATTTCAACATTCAAAAATTGTAGAGTGAGATGAAACAGAGATGTGATGATTTCAACCAAGGTTACATTTATGTTTGTAGGTAACAAATAAAATGGAGAGACCTTGGTTTTATAGGGATTGAAGGACTCTGAATCAGAGTGTTACAAGGGTCATCCTTGGATGATTCTTCTTAAATGATCATCTACTTAGATGATCTTTGGGTTTGAAGTCTGATCCTAAGACTGGGGTGGAGAGAAAAAATTGTGGAGCAAGCACTCAACAGATGAAAATGTTAGGAGGATGTAAGTTGATGACTGTCAGGATGGAGAGACTACCTGTTATGACAAAAATTACAATAAAGGGGATAGAGAAAAAAATTTTCAAATGATGGCCATGAGTTACTAATTTTTAGCACTCTTCCTTAGTCTCCATCAGAAAGGTAGTGAGCATTTTAGCTATCAGAAAAAAACTCACTTTTAATTACAGAAAAGGTGTGAAATAAATTCTTGCACAAAATATGGCTAAGAAAAGGAGTATTAAAACCTACATTTTTCTAGTTGATTATGTAATATTAATAAGGATCATGTAAAACATATTCACATTGAGCATGAGAGAGGTAATCAAGGCATACAATGTTAACAAATGAATAGAAATTAATATATTTTCCTAAAAATTACAGTATAGGTAATACAGTATAGATAACAGACTATGTGAAAGTTGTCATAGGTGTAAAAACTGGAAATATTTTCTCTTAAACACACTAAAATCATAGAGTTATTCTGGGTTGTTAGATTTACTGGATGAAAACAGGATACTGATGAATACATTTAACATGCAAGCATATTTTGAAATTTTCATTCTATATGTCTACAAAAGAGAACACATAATATAAAATAGGATACATTTTTCACTTTAACTCTGAGATTTCTCAATCCAGAAGACACCTATTGAGTTAAAAAGAGCTGTTAAAAAGGAAAAAACCTAATACTTTGATGGAGTGTGTGGTTATTTTTTATAATTATTATTAATAAATTATTTTTTACTTCTAAAATTCATACTAATTAAGTCTCAAGTTTTTTGTTACTTTGATATCCACCATTATTTACTCATCATGTATTTCAAAAATCATGCCTAGTTTTACTGTCTGTCAATCTTTAGCATTAATGAATTAAAATATGCTTCAAAAAGAAACATATATTTCTGAAAAAATTATCCATAGTTTGTAAACAATTACCTAGCATTACAAAGGTAGGACTACAACTCCAACATTAAAATATGTGGATTAATTGAATCCAGAGAGTAGAAGTTTTGAACATTAAAGAAAATTAGTATTTATAACATTCGAAGAAACAAGATTAACAAGAATAAAACTGAAGTATGAAACATAAATATTTCTAAGAAATAGTTCTTAGAAATAAAGCAAATACAAAAAATGTGATATCAAACTGATTTGAAAAACAAAAGAATTATTTTTTTGTGTGCATTGGTTCCCCCGTTCAGCTAGGCCAAACAAAACAACAAGACCAAAAATATAGCTTTTTCAGTTGCCATGTGTTGTGTGGGCTGCTTTTGGTTTTGTCTTTCTGCTGGAATTCTAGCATACTAAATATTATATGATAGCCTTTTCTAGCATGATTTCTGGCCAAATAAAACTAGTGATTAATAAAATTTACATTTCAGTTTTCATAGGTTTGGCTATACTTTGCACATGGAGTTCTTTGAGTTTATCCTTTTGGGGGTTCATTTACTTTCTTTAATCTGTAGATTTGTCTTTCACCAAGTTTGGAATGTTTTCAGTCATTATTTCTTCAAATAAATTTTCAGTTTCACATTATTTTTCCCCTCATTCTGAGACTCGAGTGATTCAAATGTTAGATATTCTCTTATTGTCTGAAGTTCTTGTTTCAATTTACTTTTTGTTGTTGTTTTCTTTTTTCTGTGTTGTTCAGATTAGATCATTTCTACTAATGTACCTTCAACATTACTGATTATTTTCTCTGCCATTTCCACTGTTCTATTGAGTCCATCTTGTGAATTTTCATTTTGATTATTGTATATTTTTCAGTTCAAAATTTTCATTTGGCTTTTTACAGTCTATTTCTTTATTGAATTGTCTATGTTTTCATTTTTTAACTGTATACAAAATTACTATTTGAAACATTTTATGATATCTTTCTTAAAATCCTTGTTCAATAATTCTAACATATGTAGCATCTTGCCCTTAAAATCCCTTGATTGTCTTTTCTCATTTAAAATTTTTCTAGTATTTGGTATGTTGAGTAATTTTGGACTTTATGTTGGACAATTTGAATATTAGTTTATAAGATTACGTTTCCTGGATATATCTTTTATTTAAACTAATAAATAAAATTTACTTTTTATTTATTAACCTAAGTTTTAAATGCATATCCTGGCTCACCTTTGTGGTCTGTTGACCAAATACCGATTTATTTTATAGATCCCTTGCAGTGAACCTGGTCTCCCCAACTTTTATGTTACTCAAATGACTGGGCTGTCCTCCTCAGCATGGTTATGGAGAAGGAGAAATACCACCTCACTACTGTGGGGAAACGGTGGGATTCAGAGCTCCATCCACATGTCCATGGAGAAAAGGTACCTTCCCATTAAGACAGGGCAGGGATGGATATAAATACATATATATATAT
>NW_017731583.1:432370-524785 GCF_001890085.2 Hipposideros armiger
TATATATATACACGTGTATTTCAAAGACATTAACCTGCTTCCACCTAATATCACCCAACAGAGTACAGCATCCTTGGGCAATTAAAAGATGTTTTTTTAAAAAAATCAATTTGTTTTAATTTATCTGAGGATGGTGCAGGAAGATAGAGCTTAGAATATTATTCAGGTACAATTAATGTGTTACATTTGTGTAGTATGTGGGTTAGTGGAGAAATTTGAGGAAGAAGTCAGAATGAGGGCACAAAATAATTAGAAAAGTGTTTACCAAAGCGAAGTGTTACATTAGTATTCATCTTCGCCATTTTGACTAGGATTGACCATGAAGTTAAAAAATGTCAGTTCTCTAGTTGGATGGTCATAAAGGATTGAATAAGTGATGAAAAATGTAACATACACTAGCTATCTCTAAATATACTTACTCCCGTTCCCCCACAGCAATAAAAAAATTTAACTCAATAAATTGAAATAAATTTGAAATACTCAAAAAAGAATATATGTCAAGCCTGCTTCATGTAGGTGTGGCCATGCAAGTAGCTTAGACATATTGGGATTTAAGAGAAAACCATGGGTTCACCTTCCAGGTAGTGTCCTTAGAGAAAAAAGCATGCCATCCACTTCCACGTTTCCTCTTCTCAGTGGTCATAATAAATCCTGAAGGTGAGTACAGCATCCTAGGAAGTAACAGAGCTTCACCCGCTAGAGGGAACTTGGGTTCCTTTTGACTTTGCAGAACGGAACTGTCAGATAGCTGCTTGGAATTTTATAAGAGAACAATAAGGTTTTATCATGTTTAATTCATTTGTATTTGGGTTACTGCTCACTCTCAAACTCAAATCCAAAGTAATACAAAAATAAAGCACAGTGAGATATAACATTTTCATAGCTTTAGTCTAATCTATCTATATTACAATAACTGCTAAGTCTGTGGCTGTTTGACATTTCATAGAAAGTCACAAAGGGAAATAACACAAAAGTTTTTGGAATTGTTGGGCAGCAAAGAATCTTATTACACAATTAATTGTTTAAGTACACCTCTCTATATAACCCAGGGGCTTGGGGTATTTTTTTATGGTAAAGAGAATATAACCAATTGAAATCTGATATGACTATATTCTAGTTAAAAATTTGTTTATGGAATAAACTTTAGTAAACATCTAACTGTGAAAGTCACTTTTCTAAAGTTAAAGTTTTGACTATCAAGTATTGTAATGGCATGATGCAGCCTCAATTCATTTTATTTCTAACTTTCGGTGTAAAGCATTAATGTTATAGACATATTTTGGAATAAATCATCTATCTCAAGGGTTCATACTGAAAAAAAAGTTATTATATGGAATAGCTTCTTATTTTCCCCAAAGTATATATCATGACCATACTTAAACTACTATATTTAGGAAAAACAAGTATTCTTAATGATGAAAGTATGTGTTCGTTATACACTGATGTGTATAAATAGTAGTCCACATCCTAGTGGCTTAAAACAACAATCACTTTATTTGCTCATATTTTTGTGGATTAGATGTTTAGGAAGGAGAAGGCACTGGCATCTTTCACTCTCTCCCTCCACTGTGCATGAATTTCCAAGTCAATCACTTGTCTGTCTAGCACCTGTGTGTTATTTCCTGCATCCTCTTTCTCTCCACTGGATGCTTCCCCACAAGATGGTGGTCACCTGCACTTCTTACGTGACAGCTGGCTTCCAAGAGGGAGCATGCCAACAGAAGTGACAAAGGAAACTTTGAGTCTCTGAAAGCCCAAGCTTGGAAGATACAGTGTCATTTCTGATGCACTCTACCGGTCAAAGTCAGTCTCAAGGCCCACCTAGATTCAAGAGGAAGGGAAACAGTCCACTCCTCTCAATTAGGAGGAGGCCATCTTTAATCCATCATGACATAAAGCCAGACTTCAGGAATGAAGGTAGAAATATAAAGTAGCTACACATATCCATAAATTAGAAAATGGACAAGAAAAAAACAAACAGCTTCAATGTAAAATTTCCTTCTGAATATCAGGCAACTAAAAAAATTCTACAGGAATAATATGAAATTTCAAAGGGCTGTTAAGTAGAATTTAAATAGACTGCTGGACACATATGATTTACGTGATATATTCCTATCAAAATGTCTTTAAAAGTGGCAATAGTGATGAAGCTTATTTATTTCTTTAAAACTGTATTCACTTTTCCCCTGCTTTATTGAGTTATAATTGACACATAACACTATGTAAGCTTAGTATAACATGATGGTATATATTGTAAAATGATTATCGCAATAAGGTTAGTTAACACATCCATCAATTGAAGAAGTTTATTGACCTAAGAAAAAAAAATCCTTTCAAGTAGATTGCCAATTGTCCAGTTTTTCAATTCATACAATTGTTTCTTTATTTATTCATTTGTCCAACAAATATTTCTTGAGGGCTTATCATGAGCCCAGGGATTATGTTAGGCAAAGAAGCTGTAACAGTGAAGAAACAAATATTGTTTTCTTTCTTTCACGGTGCTTACAACTTAATGTTATAAATTAACTGGAAAAATCATTCAGCTGGTGCTTTGATAAGGTAAAACAACAACAGTGTTTGTATAATCTATAAATGAGGAATCTTATGTAAAAAAGATTACTGTAATATAAAACAGCGAAACACAAATTCATGGATGCATTCAGTTATTCAATCAAAGAAGCATAATTTAAGGTTTTGTTATATTTCCAGGTCATCCTAAAGCTTTAGGCCAAGGCATAAACCGTGTTTTAACAAAAACAGATGTCTCCCAGCACACAGGACAGTCACATCTGCTCTGTAGCTCCACATGGGAACGTCTTCTCATTGCTAAGCAGCCCATGCCCAGTTCCAAGAACACATGAGCCTCTTAAAACAAAGTTGAAAATCTAGTGGCTTGCGAGTCAGCTGGCAGCGTGTCTGCATTTTTCAGCAGGTTTGGATATCAGGGAGAGCTTAGTGTTCGCTCTGTAACTGACCTCTCTGAGCCAAGTTCAGAGTGGTGTGAGCTATCAAATCTGACAGTCTTTTGGCAAGGCTCTGAAGGCTCTCGGTCCAGACTCCCTTCCAAGCTCAGCTGGGATCAATTAGGATAAATAATAGTTCTTGCAATAGCTAGTTCCTACCATGCTTTAAAAAAGTAATCAGTGTGCAATAATGCAATTTATGGCTTACCTGTACCATGCTATCCATTCAAAAGAAAATAAGATCAAATTGAAAGGTTAAAATGCTCTGTGTTTCAGAATAATACAGTGGGAGAGAGCAGGAGAGAACCAAAGAGGCCAACATTTTGAAGACTCCTTACTCTGTACATTTATCTAAAGACACGATTACATGTGTATTTAAAAATATGAATTTTCTCCAAAAGCAATATTTTAAAAGTCTGGTTAAAACATATCACACACACACACACACACACACACACACACACACACACACACACACACACACCCCACATAATCAAGGACGTTTGACTGCCCTCAGCAACCAAAGAGACCTGCTAGTATACAATGCAGATTTTTCCTTCTAGGACAAAACTTGAACTCAGTACAGGTTACTGGGGAATAATAAGTGGTAGGTCCCCATGGAGGTTAGTGGCCAACAGCAAATAATAATTTTCTACCGTAAGAAGAAGGCCACATTTAATAATGCTAATGTTCTGGCTTCATGCGAACTAAGTTTTGTTTTTATTGGGTGTTTCTATTAACATGGCCTGGGAATAAGATACTGCAACTATCTCATAACTGAAATTCAAATCTTTGCCATAAATTGTCATTTTTGACCTTATTATTTGCTTCTGGAATCATGAAACTATCATGACTATGTAAGGTTCACATTGTTCCGCCCCAAAACGTAGCTGCTTGTTTAAAATGATCATAAGTTAAAAAAGCATAGCTCTTTATTTTCCTTGTGTTTTCTGCTTCACTTGGGGTCTTCACTTTTTTGTCCTCACTGCCTTATATTTTTTTTACAAGAAAGATTTATTGTTAATAAGAATGTTTGTGGGCCAGCTGATTGACTCAGTTGGCTAAGAGCTCTCTCAAGAGTGGGAGCTCTGAGCAACAGGGTCGCCAGTTCAATTCCCGGCCCGAGCTGAGCTGCCAACAGGTGGCAGGATGGCTCAGCTAAAAAAAATAAAAATAAATAAAAGAAAAAAAATGTTTGTGTTTTAATAGGGGTGTTTCATTTTTCATTCAAAGATTAAAAGCTATTTGAAGTCCATAGAAATCCTTTGCATAAGTGACCAGAATGAAGTTGTTGGTTTTTTTTTCAGAAAGATTTTACTTATTTGTTGACTTATAATGAAAGTCGAAATGTGTAAGATTGTGGAGAAAATTATTTAATAATGTGTACAAATATCCAAACAGATCCATGAATGCAGCTGATGGTTTGTTCCTGAAATTTGCTAGAGTACTCATTCAATAATGTTTCTATTAACTGCTAAGGATACAGGGATGCTTGGACACAATCCCTGCTCTCCCAAACTTACTTGTTAAGCCTAGGTGAGTTAAATGCTCTTTCCAGTTCAACCACTAAATGTACAAAGTTTGTAGAATTGAATGATATAATGATGCCAGATGGAATAGAGTCCTTAAGAACTATTAGTAGATGTTATTATTCTGGTGATTATCTAAACACAACACATTTGTAGAACATAGTTTAAAATGAACATAGCTTATGGTTTGGTTAAGTGATACACATAATGTTTCAATATTTTTCACTGTAAAGAATCTGCAATGTGGCATGTGTGTGTGTGTGTGTGTGTGTGTGTACATTCTCTATTATCTAAATCTTTGAAGATCAGAGTATTACATTATATGTTCAAATTATTTTGCAAATTGTTTTTTAATAAAATTTTATTTTTATTTATTTAAAAATTATAGCTGACACAATATTATATTAGCTTTAGGTGTACAACATAGTGATTAGACATTTACATAGTTTATAAAGTAATCAAGATAAGTCTCGTAACCATCTGTCACTGTATGTAGATATTATGGTATTATTAACTTTATTCCCTATGCTATATATGTGATTTTCCATTTTTATTTTTTAAAGAATTTTATTAAAAATATATATTAGTTTCAGATGTACACCACAGTTATTCAACATTTATATACCTAAAGAAGTGATCAACATGATAAGTCCAGCAACTATCTGACACTGTACCATGCTCTCACAATATTACTGACTATATTCCCTAGGCTGTACATTACATCCACATGACTTATTTGTTTTATACCTGGAAATTTAAAACTGTTATTCCCCTTCACCTTTCCCCCCCTTTTTAAAAATTTTCTATTATAATTGACATTCAATATTATTTTATATTAATTTCAGGTGTACAGCATAGTGGTTAGACATTTATAGAGTTAAAGAAATGATCCCCCTGACTAGTCTAGTACCCACCTTGCACTAAACATTGTTACTACCATATCACTGACTGTATTCCTTATGCTTTACTTTATATCCCCATGACTATTTTATAACTACCAATTTGTGCTATTTAATCTCTTTCCCTTTCCCCCCACTTTAACCTCACTCTCATCTGGCAACCATCAAAATGTTTTCTGTATTTATGACTTTGTTTCTGTTTTGTTTATTTTGTTCTTTTAGACTCCACATATAAGCAAAATCACATTGCATCTATCTTTCTCTGTCTGACATATTCCACTCAACACAATATCCTCCAGGTCCATCCATGGCTCCACAGATGGCAAGAACCCATTCCCTTCCCTGGCCAAGCAATATTCCATTGTACATATGCACCTCCTCTTCATCCATTCATCTATTAACAGACACCCAGGCTGCCTCCACATCTTGGCCATTGTAAACAATACTCAAATGAACATATGGATTCACATGTCCCATAGAAGTAGCATTTGGGGTTTCTTTGGGTAAATACCCACAAGTGGGGTTATTGGGTCCTTTTTTGTTACTTGTTATAGCCTTTCCTTTAAAGTCTATTTTGTCTGGTGTAAGTATTGCTACTCCAGCTTTTGCTTCAATTTTTATGAAATGTCTTTTTTCATGCCTTTACTTTCAGTCTGTGTGTGTCTTTCAATCTGAAGTGGGTCTCTTGTAGGCGGCATATGTAAGGGTTTTCTTTTCTTATCCATTCAGCCCTCTTTGTCTTTTGATTGGAGCATCTAATCCACTTACATTGAAAGTAAGTGTTGTTAGATATATAGCTATTTCCATTTTATTATTTTTATTTTTATAAATAATAATAAAATAATAATCCCTCTAACATTTCTTTTAATACTTATTTGGTGGTGATGAACCCCTTTAGCTTTTCCTTGTCTGGGAAGCTCTTTATCTGTCCTTAAATTTTAAAGGATAGCCTCTACTTTTGGGTAGAGTAGTTTGGTTAGAGTCTTGCTTTTCATCACATTAAATATTTCATGCCAACCCCTTCTGGCCTACAGTGTTTTTGTTGAGAAATCAGCTGACAGCTTTATGGGAGCTCTCTTATAAGTTACAAGTTGTCTTTCTCTTGCCGCTCTTAGGGTTCTCTGTTCGTCTTGAACCGTTGCCCTTTTAATTGTAATGTGTCTTGGTGTGGACCTGTTTAGGTTCATCTTGTTTGGGGCTGTTTGCACTTCCTGGGCTTGTATCTTTCCTTCACCAGGTTAGGAAAGTTTTCAGTTATTATTTCTTCAAATAGATTCTCAATCCCTTGCTTTCTCTCTTCTCCTCCTGGTACTCCTATGATGTAAATGTTGTTATGCTTGATGTTGTCCCAGAGGTCTCTTAAACTATCCTCATTTATTTATTTTTTACCTATTTTTCCTTTTCCTGTTCTGATTGGGTGTTTCCTGCTACTTTGTCTTCCCAATCATTTATTTGATCCTCTGCTTCTAGTTTGCTGGCGATTCCTTCTAGTGCAACCTTCATTTCAGTTATTGTATTATTTATTTTTGACCGGTTCTATTTTATGGTTTATATGTCCTTTTTAATGCTTGCTATCTCTTTGTTGACATTCTCACTAAGTTCCTTGAGAATCCTTGTCAACATTATTTTGAACTCTCTATCTAGTAGATTGCTTCCCTCCATTTTGTTTAGTTCCTTTTCTGGAGTTTTCTCCTGTTCTTTCATTTGGGATGTACATCTTTGTTTCCCCATTTTGGCTGCCTCTCTTTTTGTTTCTATTATTAGGTAGATGTGCTACACCTCTGGGTGTAGTCTTACACAATTTTGGCTCAGCAGCCTTACACAGTAGGTGTCTTGTGGGGCCCTGCCACATTCTCCCTGGTCACCTATTCTACGTGCTCCAGAAGTGTCCTTTTTGTGGGTTGTGTGGAGTTCAGCCATGTCCACAGCTTACAGGCTGTTGTGTGGGGGGCTTACCCCACTGCTTGGGATTTAACCTGGCAGACTCTTGTGCCTATTGAGACTGCCCTTTGTGTGTGCAACTTGGGGGAGCTAATTGAGTGGTGTTCTGCTGTGGTCTGAAGCCAACCTCCAACTACCTTTGTTCTGGAGCCTCTTGGGATGGGCCCTGGTGCAGGCCCAGGTCACCCAGTGTCTGTGACTAGCAGCTTCTCAGACAGTCACTAGGGTGGAGCAAGTGGAGCTCACCAGACAAATTCAGATTCATATTTGGCATGCCTGTTGGGGAGGGCTCAACACAAGAAAATGGCTCCTACCTGCCAGCTGCATAGAGAGAGGACCTCACACAGTGACAATGGTAACTGTCCCTCTTTTCCTTAACCTGAAGCTACATTACTCAGTCTCTCCCTGTGTCTCCAATGCTCCTTAAGCCACTGTCCCTCCACCAGAGCTCAGTGTGAGTGCCTGGAAGGGAATGAGTCTGTGTACAGGCCATTTAAGAGGATGTCTGGGTTTCCTGTAGCCTTCCTATCCCACCTGGATGGTCGGAATCCCCACTGATTTTCACAGACAGATGTTGGGTAGGGTTCTTCTTCCCAGCACTGGTACTCTGGGCTGGGGAGCCCAGTGTGAGGATGGGATCACTCACTCCTCTGGAAAGGGGGAAAGTCCATGTCTGACATATCCCTCCCAATTCTCAACTGCCACATGCAGATTGGGGGCTGGCCCATTCCACCATTTCACTGCTCCTACAAGTCTCTATGTGGCTTCTTCTTTATATCCTTTGTTATAAAACTTCTGTTTAGCTAAACTTCAGATGGTTCCCTAGGGTGATTGTTCTATAATTTGGTTACAATTTTAATGTGTTCATGGAAGGAGGCAGGCACAGTGTTTACCTACTCCATCTTGGATATCCTGCAAATGATTTGTTGCATTACTGACTTTTAATTGAGAAGTCAGTAAAAATATAACAAAATTGTGGTGACAGAAAATAAAATTTAAAAAGCTTAGATTGGATTCTGTTTCATTTAACAAATATTTACAGTGTTAAGATATTCATTTACTGCTTGAAATATTGGAGACAATAGATACAAGGCTTGGTCTCTAGTCATAGAGGTATTAACAATCTAGTGATAAAATTTCAATAGTAAAGTCACAATGAAAGCAGAGTACGAGAAGACTAATAATCCAAAGTGATTGATACACCTGACAGTTATTACAGCAAGAAGAAGGGAGATCTGACTTTGGACTGCCACACTCAAGGGAGACTTTGTTGGAGCATTATGACTTGTTCTGTGCTTGCCAATGTCTGATGTGAATGTCCAGAGAAGGGAAGAGAAAGCACAATAAAATGGAACGCTGAAAATCTGAGCAGCCTAGCAAAGGCTAAAAGAGAGTGGTGAACACGGGCCCAGGCCAACTAATTCACAATTTAATAATCATCTTTAAATAATCAAGAGATGACTTTAGTTACAACACTCTGTAGCAAATTTTACTTCTACAAATATGATATTCATCAATTATACTAGCTTGTTTACCTATCCATTTTTTTTGTATTTATTTCAATAGAATCAGTTATATATTTAAGAAGCATTCCTTTAGTGATACATTGAATTTGTTTTGCACAGATTTCCTTAAAGCAAACACCTGCAGAAACCCTCTGCAGTGCAAGGCTAAGTCCAGAATTTTGCTTTAGAAATTTTACTTGCCTTTTTTGTCAGTTGGTTTGTTTGGATTTTTATAAACATAAAATTATTTAAAAATCAAACATATTTTTCTATCTTAGTCATGATGTTATCCACTCACATTAGCTCTTGAATATTTTTTTATCAATTCTCCCAGTCTTTCTATTATTTTTATTTGGGGCTTAGCATTTATCTTTTAAATTCAGTTAGACTTTTACATAAATGAATTGATATTTGTTTCAGATTTTTTTTCTAGTGGTTTATCTTTATAGTTTTAGTGTTTTACATTCATGTACAAAATAAAATTTAGTAAGAGTACAGATCTATGCTGTTACAGCTTCTGTAATTTACTTTTAAATACCTCAGAAAGAGCAGTGGGGTGTACATGAGTAGAAAAGTTAACTATAATCTACAACCTTCAGCTGTTAGATCATATTTGAAGGATTGTATCTAAAATGAACATAGCAAAAATATCTAAGAAAAGCACTTAAGATATAATTAATGAAATGTACACAACCAGGAGGTTGAAGTTTGTCACCAAAAGTGGTCCCCCATGAACCAGCCTTCCAGAAGTTGAACTGTTGTGTAGTCCTTGCCCACGAAGAATGACGAACCAGTTCCAAACCTGTACATTATAAAAGGGCTGTTGGGGCGGGCCGAGTGGCGCATTGGTTAAGAGCTGGCTTGGGACACCAGAGGGCCCCAGTTGGGATCCCACATATGAGGGCCAGTGACACTGCCCTCTACAGCTAAGATGCTGAACAACAGCTCAATCTGGAGCTGGGCTGCCTGAGTCGCTGGCCATGGTGTAGGCTGCAGCCCCTGTGGCAGTGGGTTGCCATGGGCTAGTGTATGTAGCCAGCAGCCAGCGTGAGCCGCCAGCAACCACAGTGAGCGGCCATCCAGAAGCCGGTGACTGATCTGCCTCGCCCAGGAAGAGTGCAATGATGGTGCCAACTTGGGCCAGTGAAGCAACGTCCTCTACAACTAGATTGAAGAACAAAAGGACAGCAACTTGTCTGTTCCCCTTCTCCTAATTCCCCAGCGCTGTTCCCATCCCCCAATTCCCCAATAAAAAAATCTTTTAAAAAAAATAAATAAATAAAATAAATACATAAAAGGGTTTTTGGTTTCTAAATTTGAGGTCTTGGGAACACTGAGTCACCATTGCAAAGTATCCAGTTACCCAGCTGGAGAGACTATGTGGGAATGCCCTAAGGTCATGCAGTGAAGGAGACATGCAAAGTTGTCTAGGCATTCTAAGTGAGCCTTCCATGACTTCCACTAGGCACTATCTGACTGCAACTAGTGAGAAACCTCGCATGAAACCAATAGAGAAACAAGTTAAAATAGGAACAAATATGAAAAATACAAGCTGTCTGTGGAGACCAATTGTATTGATAGTCAGTAAGAGAAGAGAGTTTGTCAAATTGATAGTTTATTTACCAAAAAAAGAACTACAGCTAACATCATACTTAATGATGAAAGACTGAATCCATTTGCTTAAAATCAGGAAGAAGGCAATGATGTTTATTCTTACCATTTTTACTCAGCACTGCACTGAAAGACCTGGCCAGTGGAATAAGGTAAAAATCACTCAACCAATCAATTAAGGAATGCAGTACAAATTGGTGTGCAAATGATAAGTGTGTACATAAAAGATCCTAAATAATCTACTAAATATCTCCTCCAGCTCATAAGTAAATTTAACAAGATTACAGTATATATAGTCAATATACAAATCTTGTCATTTGCTACCTTGAGGACATTATGTTAAGTAAAATAACCCAGACACAGAAGCATAAATTCTGTGTAATTCCATTTATATTAGAAATCTAGGATAGTCAAACTCATAGATGCAGAGAGTATAATGATGATTGTCAAGGGCTAGGGGAACGGAGAAATGGGGAATTGTTTTTCAATCAGCATAAACTTTCTGTTATGCAAGACAAGTTCTAGAGATGTACTATAAATATCACTCCTATAGTTAACAATATGGTATTGTGCGTTTTAAAATATTCGCATGTCAAGAACACAGATCTTATGTTAATTTTTGAAGGTGATAGTTTTTTTTAATAACTTGATTGTGGTATTTGTATTACAGGTATATGCATATGTCCAAACTCATCAAGATTATATTCACACACACACACACACACACACACACACACACACACACACACACACAGGGTTGACAGAAAAAAATGTATACAGGTTTTAAGAAAGGAAAAAACGATTAAAATTGTAATACTCAATATATATTGATAACAAAAAATGAATACAAGTCAAGTTTGACTTTTGCTTTTACAAGAGGTGCTCAAAGTGGTTACCATCAGTGCCCAGACACTTCTGATTATGGCAAACTACTGTTTCAGCAGCGTTGACCAAAGTGTCCACTTGTATACATTTTTTTGGCACCCTGTTTTTATATATATATATATATATAAAATGAATGTATGCGATTTTTGTATACCAGTTATACTTCAACAAAGCTAAAAAAATCTAAAAATCTTCAATTGCCTTTTGAAGCAAAGCCATATATATATATATATATATATATATATATATATATATATATATATATATATATATATATAATTCTCCATGGTCATTATTTAACAATGAAAAATTTAAAAAAAGGAAATGCAGGTATGTTAATCTATCTATTTTACTTTTTATGTATTTTCACCTTGTTTAGTTTTTGCTATAAATTGCCTTATATAATCTAAAACTTTACTTGTGAAATAAACACAGAAAGATAATTTATAAAGAGCTCATAAATTAATAATAAGAAGGCAAATAATGCAGTTTAAAAATTGGGTAAAATATTAGAATAGATATTTCACATAGAAAATATTCAGAGGCCAATAAATAAATGTAAAGATTCACAGTATCACTGGTCATACAGAAATTAGAACTACAGTGAAATATCACTACACAAATACCAAAGTGGCTTAAAATAAAAAAATTAACAAGATCAAGTATTAGGGAGAGTGGAGCAATGAGAACTGTCACACAGGGCTCCTGAAAATATAAAATCATCAACTACTTGGGAAAATAAATTGTACACAATCATGCAATTAACCTTAGCTGGAAATAAAAAGGAATTTTGATTACTGATACTCAAAAAAAGCATTATGCTGAGCAAAAGGAGCCAGATGAGAAAAAAAAAGTATACGAGTATATTAAATGATTCTACTTAGATGACATCTGGAACAGTCAAAACCAACCTTCAGTGGCTGAAATGAGATAAACAGTTGCCTGGGTTAAAGGATAGGGAACATTTACCTCAAAAGTAACAAAGTGAACATTGGGAAAGATAAAAATATTTTATTTCTTGATTGTGATGATTATACTATAAGCATAGTTAACAAAGCTTATCAAATGGCACTTAATATGATGCGTGTTATTGTGTGTAAATTGCACCTCAGTAAATTTGAGTTTAAAAAAAATCACCAAAAGATACCATCCACAGCAAATAGAATGCCTAAGTGTTTAAAAGATCAACCATAAGTCAGTAGATCATTAAGTCCTTTCTGTTGGAGAGGATGTTTAGCAACTGGACTCTTTATGTATTTCTGTTGGAAGTGAATAATAGTACATTCACTTTGAAAAACAATTTGACAGTTTTTAATAAAGTTAAAAATACATATACTGTCCAACTCATTAATATCATTCTAAGGCATTTACTTAATAGAAATAAAATGTATCCATCGAAAGGCTTGTACAAAAATATTTACAGTATCTTTACTCATAGTATTCCCAAACTGGAAACAACAAAATATCTATTTGAAGAGATAAACAAATTGTATATATTTCATATATTCATACAATGAAATATTACTTAACTATAAAAAGAACAAACTGTTGATATTTGCAAATGATTTGTGGATGAATCTTAAAACACTATGCTGAGAGTCAGACACAAAAGCACACAAAAATAATAATTTCATAGTATATGATTCTAGAACAGAAAAACTAATATTTAGCAATAAAAATATCAAGTGCATACAAAAACCTGTATACAATGCTTATAGCAGCCTCATTCATGATTGCCAAAACTTGGATGCACCCAAGATATCCTTCAGTAGGTGGATAAATAAACTATGGTAAATAAACTGTGCAAAAAAGAAATGAGCTATGAAGCCATTAAGTGACTTGGAGGAAACTTAAATGCATATTAGTAAGTAAAAGATGCCAGTCTGTAAAGTCCACAAATTGCATGATTCCAACTATTGGGTTGTCAGAAAAGTCATGACACAAATTTGCAACAGATGACACTAGTTCATTTTTGGAAGTACTAGAGTCATTCACATCTATGTTATTGCTATGTCATTTGACAGTTGACAGTTCTAGCTTCATTGTAAAAAAATTTGAGCAATTTGGTTGAGTTTTGGAGATTTTACAAGTTGAAGATGGAAGGCCAAACTGTGCATTTTTGCCATATTTTACTGTTTTACTTCCATAAAGGGAAGAACGCACATCAAGCTTGTGTAAAGTTGCCTAAAATTTACAGTGACTATGTTCTACAAGAACATCAGAGCCAATGATAGTTCATGAAATTCTGTGCTGGTGATTTTGCTCTCCACGCCGCTCCTCGGTCAGGGAGGCCCACCGAGGTTGATGACTACAAAATAAAGGCATTGATTGAGTCAAACCCATGTTACACAACACAAGAGATTGCAGAAACATTGAACATCCATCATTCAAGCATTCACGACCACCTGAAGAAGCTGGGATACGTAAGCAAGCTCGATATTTGGGTTCCGCATGAACTCAAAGAAGTTCATTTGACGGCGCATATAAACATCTGCAATATGCTCATTAAATGTGAGGAAAACGATCGTTTTTTGAAGCGACTGATAACTGGTGATGAGAAGTGGATTGTTTACAACTATGTGGTGTGCAAACGGTCTTGGTCCTGATGTGATGATTCGCCTCAAATGACATCAAAAGAAGACATTCATCAGAGGAAGGTTATGCTCTCAGTGTGGTGGGATTTTAAAGGTGCCGTCTTTTTTGGGCTCCTACCAAGGAACCAAACAATCAATTTGAATGTGTACTGTCAGCAATTGGACAGTTTGAATAAATCCATCATCCAGAAGCATCCAGAGCTTGTTAATTTTAAAGGAAGTGTGTTCCATTGCGACAATACCAGACCACACACAAGTTTAATAACTTGTTAAAAATTATTGGAGCTTGGCTGGGATGTGTTGCCACACCCACCATACTCACCTGACCTTGCACCCTCACACTTCCACTTGTTTCTTTCTCTTCAAAACTCCTTGTGTGGTATAACGTTCAATTCAGATGAGGCTGTGAATCAGCATCTTGTTCAGTTTTTCACAAATAAAGACAGGTCCTTCTATCAACGAGGAATTATGAAGCTCACTGAAAGATGGCAAAAGATTATCAAACAAAACAGGCAATATATCATTGATTGATCTTTGTTCTTTACATAAATAAATGACCTTTGAAAAACATAGACAAAATACGTCATGACTTTTCCAACAACCCAATATATGACATTCAGGAAAATGTAAAACAATGGAGACAGTAAAAAATTTCAGTGATTTTTCTGGGGTCTGTGGGGACACAGGGATGAATAGGTGGAGCACAGAGGATTTTTAGGGCAGTGAAACAACTCTGTATGATACAATAATGATGGGCACATCTCATTATATATTTGTCAAAACCTATAAAATGTCCAATGCAAAGAGTGACTCGAATGTAAAGTCTGGGTGAAGATCTGTCAAGGTAGGTTCATCAATTTTCATCAACTGTGGCAAACATACCACAATAACGGGATGTTGATAATGGGAGAGGCTGTGCCTGTGTGAGGGCAGGAAGGATAGAGCAACTCCGTATTGTCTGCTCAATTTTGTTGTGAACCTAAAACTTCCCTAAAAGCAGTCTATTTAAAAGGAAAAAAGATTATATCAAAACTTCCTGATCCAGGTCATTGTTCTTTTACTGCAAAGTTATGAATGAATTTTTTTGAATGATGAAAATGTTCTATCTCTAACTTGATTGGGGTAGTAGTTACATGAGTGGATTTTTCCAAACTCCCCTACTATACCCTCAAACTAGACGAATTTGATTATATGTAAATTTCACTCCAATAAACTTGATGAGAAATAATTTCTTAAAATGTATTTCAACAGAGCAGTCATTGAATAGAGGTTGGTGACTTAGAGTAAAAGGTATTTGTAAAAATAGAAATAATATTAAGTACACAAGCTGTTTGTAGCAGATTGCTTGCATCAACAACCCTGATTAATGACACCACCCAGCCCCCATGCATGCTCTTTGGGCTATATCTTTGTAATGTCCTTCCAATCTGGGGTGAGTCATGTGACTGTGTTTGGCCAATGATAAAATAGCCACTGTGCTGTATGCTGAAGTTTGCAGAGAATGTGTGCGTTTTTGCTCTTACATTCCTGTTTGACTGGGTTTGCTCAGTAAGTCTCTGGCCTAACAAGAAAACTTATTGAATTTTAAATATCGAATGGATGGGAGACATGTTGTTATCTTTTCCCAGCCGTCCTAGATAATTTGTTCATAGATAATCTATCAGCCAGCCAACACTTTTACACGTGAAGAAATACAGATGAGACAAGAAGAAAGAGTCCCCCAGCAGAACCCAGACTAAATAATTGACCCACAGTGAATGCTTATTGTTCAAACCATTGAGGGTTTTTTTGGTTTGTTTTTTTTATTGATGATTTCCTTTGCTGTGAAAAAAACTTTTAAGTTTGATGTAATCCCATATGTTAATTTGTTCTTTTATTTCCCTTTCCCGAGGGGATATCTCAGTAAAAATATTACTGAGTTGATGTCTGCATATTTACTCCCAATTTTTTCTTCTAGGTGTTTTATGGTTTCAGGTCTTACATTTAAGTCCTTAATCAATTTTAAATTTGTTCTCATGTATGGTGTAAGTAGGTGGTCCATTTTCATTTTTTTGCATGTGTCAGTCCAATTTTCCCAGCACCATTTATTAAA
This sequence comes from Hipposideros armiger, assembly GCF_001890085.2. Classification (NCBI taxonomy): domain Eukaryota; kingdom Metazoa; phylum Chordata; class Mammalia; order Chiroptera; family Hipposideridae; genus Hipposideros; species Hipposideros armiger. Next base: position 448,390 of record NW_017731583.1, read on the forward strand.
TAGACTATCTTTACTCCAATGTAAATTATTGCTTCCAATGTTATAGATTAAATGACTGTATATGGATGGGTTTATTTCTGGTCTCTCTATTCTGTTCCATTGATATATGTGTCTGTTTTTATGCCAGTACCATACTGTTTTGATTACTGTAGCCTTGTAGTATGATTTGATGTTTGGTAGCATGATACCTCCCACTTTGTTCTTATTTCTCAAGATCACTGTGGCTCTTTGGGGTCTTTTATGGCTCCATATAAATTTTTGGATCCAACCATTGAGTTTTAAGATGATTTACTATGGTCTGTGGGGCATTTTACATAAAAAATAAATAACATAAATTTTAGATGATTCATAATATATTTCTATTAAACACATTGTGACATTATAATTTGAATAATGAGCTCAAATCTTTAATAACCCAGGATGACCTTAGATATGTAATAAAAATTGAAAGTTAGAAAAGACTTTTTGAAGGCATGAAGTTAAATTTCCAAACAAATTAATACAGTGTAATTCAAATTATTGCTGTGATTTTGCTTTAACAAAAGAAGTTGGCACTAGATATGAATGAGGTTAAGTCATTAACAATTCTAACATTCAGTCTTTTCTTGTTTTTGTGGGATTCCATGACTTTCCAGAGATCATTCACATCTATCATCTATTTTTCCCTTTAATTCAAAATGATACTATTATTTCCTCTCTCTCTCCCTCTATATCTTCCTCTCTCCCTCTCTCCCTATTATTTCTCTATTGCTCAACCTGGAAATTTTCAATATGATTCCTGAATACTAGAACTGTAGGATGTATCCAGTTTTGCACATTTACATCATATTTAAGTAAATTATTTTACAATGAAATCCATGAGGTTTAGTCATTTTTTTAAAAATTGAACTAGATAGAATCCTGTGTCCTGGCCACTCTTTGACCTGATGAAATACTGATTCAGGCTTGGCAATCTTTTGTGAAGAAAATACTGTTTGCGATAATGATATTTTTCTTCAAGTTTAAATTACTAACTAGGATGTCCCAGTGTTAATACCTTCTCCTACTGAAATTTATTAGACTAGAAAGTAATCATGTCTTATGAAATAAAAATGCCACCAGGTTTACAAACAATACTTTTTACTAAATTTTGAAAAGATCTGAAAAGGGGCAAAATGTTATTGTTAGCCCTCCTTTAAAAGAAAAGATGCAAAGCAAAAGAGCTGGCACACTGAATAAAAGCTTTGGCAGATGACTACTAAAAACACACTGAATATGGTAAGAGAATAGATCTTAAAAGTGCTCATCACAAAAAAAATGTAACTATGTGTGGTGATAGATATTACAGGAACTATCATGGTAACCATTTTGCAATAGATACAGGTATCAAATCATTATGTTTTATACCTAAAACATGTTATATGGCAATTATGCCTTAACAATAAAAAAAAAGCACATTAATTCAAAGGGTGTGTGTAACTGGAAAAGTGACAAGTCAAGCTACATTACGAGTACCTTCCAGAAACATAAGCCAGATGGCAATAAATAGACCCATTACTAATTCAGTGAAGTGATAAAAGATAGAGACTATACAGGGGAATTATTTATCTGAAATATCATGTATAATTGATAATCTCCATATTCACATGGAATAATGATTATTCATGTTTGATAGGTAACGTTTAACTTGTCCAAAACTGAGTCTTTCCCATGGTCTGTCAGAAAAAACTTTTGCAGTCCCACAAAGCTCCTTGTAAACTAACTTCGGCATTGCAATTAAGGACATCAATTCTGGTGCTCTGAAAGGCATGGACCCTAATCCTGATCAGACCAGGGCACAGGTGTGGCAAGACACAAATGGAGCAAAGTTTCTGTCCTGTCAGATGACTATTGGAGAGGGCAGGCTCTCCTGAAATCCTGCAGCTTAGAAGCATCACAGTGGTGAGGTCAGGACTCATCTCCCAGGGACTGATATCCTGCCTTTCCTGCCCTGCCAGACTTTGTGTGTCTGGAATAAATTTTCAATCCATGAGTCTCCTCCAGTGAATATTGCACCAACAGTGACCAGTGTGTGTGTGTGGGGGGGGGGGAATGGGGGAGGAGTTACTTAACCATCGCCCTGATTTGCACATTATTTTTCTTTACATACTTTTAATTTTTAATTTATTTTACAGTGTGAAGCTTACCTTAAGATTTATTCTCCTTCCTTTCATGTTTCTTCACTTTTTCATCTTTATATTTTTAATCTTATCTTTTATCAACTTGCAAACTTTTTTAAAGGGAGAGTTAAAAACAAATGTGAACAAAAAAGCAAGAATAAAACCATGAAACTAAATATACCATTAATTTCTGTCAATAAATAGGTGTTTTATTAGTTCCATGTTAGTGTTGTGTTGGAGTTGTTTTACTCTGATGTGACCATATTATTTCAACAGCAACATCCAACAGCATCTGAATTTTACCAGGACTACAAAGATAGAAAGCATAGAGCATAAATACACCAGGGTGTTAAATGAATGATTCCATGTTTGAGTCTAAGTTATTTTATAGGAAGTTACTGGATCATCTGTTTATATGGAATAAATCATTCCCATAGCTTTTATTCCATGGTTAGACTCTCACAGTACAGAGCCATTTCCAATTCTTTTATCTCTTCAGAGAAAATTAAAAGAACAAAAAACAAAAACCAATTACATAAATTAAAAAATGCAGTGATTCTTAAAATAGTTACTGAAAGATTAAACATTAGTAACGTCCTTGAATATTACTAAAAAAATAATGTATAAACACACAGTATGTATAAATTGTTCTTACAATAAACACAGTAATTTTAAAAAATGGATCTTAAGATCTTCAGTAAAAATGGATTTACTTGTCCTTTTTTAAAAAATCATTTCAGGCACATGAATCATAAGGAATACACTAATTCAGCTTCTTTTGTTGTTGTTGCCTTTCTATGTTTTTATTGCTCTACTTGTCTTTGGGTGGTGTACATAGAGAACTTGGAAGCTATTTTCCAAGTGGCAGCCATCTAACAGCTAGACCTGCTTTGATGTTGGCACAGCGTTTTTCACGTGGTTGTTCTTGAACTAACCGCTACCCTTCAAGTCTTGTGCAACATCAGTTTCCATGAGTAACCTTTGATAAAATAATCTCGAGGTTTAGCTATAATATTGGATAATTAACTTGTAACTATTTTAACATAAAAGGATTTATTTTAATTCCAGGGGTGGGTGTTTGAGATGTCTGTGTCTTAATGCAACTGATAGTAGAGACCAATCATAAAGAATGTAACAGACAAGAAGCAGCTCCCCAATCCTCTGTTATAATCCTTCATGTCACTATGAAAACACATGATCAGGGAAGGGATTTAACAGAAAAGAGCAGAGAATGGCATGAGAGTGTTTTGGTTTAATTGCTTTATAATGAAAAAAAGGGGAAAAATGCAATTGCAGGAGTGCATATTTCTAGATTGCACTAAGGAAAAAAATGATAATTACTTACATGCCCAAAACAACATTTTTTGTGTCTAGCCAGAAAATTATAATTGGTCCTAAGAATTTTTTCAAACAATAACATTCAGAATTTGGAAAGCCTCAGTTTTATTTAAGATTTGAAGGCATACTTTTAGGATTGTTATTATTTACAATTGGAAGAAAATTTGTTTCTTTAAACTTTTATCTCAGAAGAAAAATCAATCATGCCAAGCTTTGTCTAATTTGGAGAGGGGGCAGGAGGCAGGAAAATTAGAATAAATAAAACCTTCTAATTCTTTTTTTTTTTTCTTTTTTTAGCTGAGCCATCCTGCTACCTATTGGCAGCTTAGCGGCTGCTCAGCTCGGGCTGGCCTCGAACCGCTGTTGCTCAGAGCTCAAACTCTTGAGCGAGCTCTTAACCAACTGAGCCACTCGGCCGGCCCTTAATTCTCTTTTGATTAGAGGAGTTATTATTTTGTAATCAGTGTCTACATAGTTCTACCTATAAGTTAGATAAAAATCATGAAATAGTGTATTTAAAATAATTTTGGTGCTAATGTCTCCTATTTTTCAAGTTTGACTGAAGTCTACCTTCTATTTCACCACAAAATAATAATTGATAAAGAACAAATATCACAAATATCCTATAGTGAAAATGCCTAAGTCAAAGCAATAGAATATGCCTAGGATGGCTTTATGATTGAAAATAAATTCTAGTTGTAAATTATAAGAGAAAAGAACAAGTATATTTGAATTAATAGTTAATTACTCTTATGACTAATCTACTTCTAACTGGCGTCACGGAGAGAAAACAAAATTTGAATTTTTAAGAGCCAGAATATTAGAATTACTTTAATAAAATATAATTCAACTATATGCTTAACCATGCCTCAATTTTAATTATATCAATACATCATTTTTTATCAGACATTCCGAGAAATCTTTGCATATCACTGAATTGTATTTTGTTTTGAAGAGCTACAGATTGTATGCAAAATTTGTCCTATTCAAATTTTGGATTCCCTGTGTAGTCTTTATTTCCCTGAAGATTTGAGATATACACAATATGCAATATACTGGGGGTGCCAAAAAATATACACATTTTAAGAGATGTCATCTATGTATTACTTTTCAAAGTTGAATTGAATTATGGTAACAATGTGTAGTATGACATTCGCTCAAAAGATGGCATTAATCAAATGAATGCTAGAGTCCTTCATTGTATATTACAATTTTAATACAATTTTTTCCTTTTTTAAAATGTGTATACATTTTTTGGCACCCTCTGTACATATATTGAAATGCCTTGATAATTTCAAAGTGGGCAATATGAACTTCAACTATTAAAATGTTTCATGTAGTTCAGTCCTCAAGGTCCACTGAAATATGTTACTTGCTCCTTTGATAAGCACACTGAACCTCTACATTTTATAGCATTTCTGTTTCCTCTCTTAAATGTTAATTTAAATAACTATTCCTTAGTCTTTTTCTGAAAACAAAACAAAACACTGATAGTTCAATGAATAGTCTAATTTTTATAGACTATGTTAAGAGTGAGCCTCCTGTCTTTCTTTATGCAATACAATGAAATGCAATATAATGGAAAAAATCTGGAATCTTATTGCTAAATAGCTCTGTAATCTTGACAGAAAGCCATTTAACCTGTCTGCCTTTGGTTCCTTTGTAAAATGAGGATGTTTAACCCACAATCTCTCCAAAGTCCCTTCTTAAATGTGTCAACTTTTATGATGTAAACTTTAATCAGAATGAATACATATTTTTAAAACAATGAATACAAAAAGTAATAATTTGGGTGTCTTGCTAATTAATGTAAGCTAAAAATGAATCTAAAACAGTGTCACACATCTTAAGAGTTCATCTGACGATAGTCACTATTACAAATGATTTTATTGTTTAGGTTACACTATTCACCTGCGCCAATTCAATCACGCTGGAACTCTTACTTATACTCCCCAAAGTAGCACATCAAGTAACAGAAAAATGTTACTTATTGAACTATCCAATCCCCATGTAAATTTTTGCCAAAGTAGCATTTTTAAAAAATGATTGACTTACCCCCATTGATTTTCTTTTTTTTCAAATAGTTCCTTCACTTGGATCATAAGCAACAACCAGCCAGTGGAAATTTTTGCAAAACTCTTGGCTTTCTGTACCAACCTAATAGCAGATGGATATTTCCCCACTACAGATTAAACAAATGTTTCTCTTTGGATAGGTTTTCCCATTAAATAAACTTTGCCATTGAAATCTATGTTTAGATTTGGGCTGTTGGGACATCACCAAGTTAAATAGATGTTTGCTGAAATATGTTTTATTTTGCTGATTCAGAAACATGTTAATTGTTCTGTGAATAAAGTAACAATCATGAAGTATTATTTTTAAATAATGACTGTCTAAAGGTGGTACTTCTAATGTTTGATTTTTTTGGCTCATGAAGTAGACTTCAATCTTATGATAATTGTTTAAGCTATCTACAATTCTTTTCCCTGAATACGAATGAATGGTTTCAACTTTGTGTGTGTGTGTGTGTGTGTGTGTGAGACAATCACGCTGTGCTCAAATTTGCCCACAGAGAAGTTCAAGACCAGAAAAACACATGACTGTTGCTTAATGTGGAAGGAGAAACAAAAAAGGATTTTTCAAAAGTTCATACCTATATTTATTTGAGGCAACTTGCCTCTTCTTGATCTCAGTTTCCTGTGTGCAAAATGATGAGTTTGCATTAGATGATTTCCAAAGTCTCTCCAGCCCTAAATTACCAGGACTCTATGACCCCCATTTACAAGCCTTACTAAACTAATTTACCACAGATGTATTCTGGTCCAACATCAATACCAATAAACATCAGCACTGAGAAACAGCTAATACTCAGCTAAACGTTTTTGATGGTGCAAACAGATACTGATAAAAATGAAAGCACAGTTTAGTTCTCATTAGATACAATTAGATTTCTTTATTTTTTTAACCTATTGCTTATAAAGTTGAAATCCCCACATAATCAGTGTATTATCCTTCTTCTTATTCCCATCCTCACTTTATTCTTCATCTTCTGTCGCATTCTACAGATTCAGAAGGGTTGAGTTAAGCACCAATTTAAGTGAAGTAGTATTTGTTCTTCAAGTCTCATTTCCCCCACTCTCTTCAGCCAAATGTTCATATGGTCTGTGTATGGCTGCAAAGCACATGCTTCTTAGGGATCAACGTGATTACACATTAAGAATAAAATGGCCTGTGGAAAATGCTGGGGGTTTTTGTTGTCGTTTACAATGCATCCATTTTCTGCTTTCCCTTTATTAGTAAACCTCGTATTCCCAGCCTCATAAAATTAATCTAAGTCAATTTAAGATAAAGGACATTCCTGTGACCTTTAGAGAACTATTAAATTTGCTAATGTCCCTTGCCCTCAGCCCAATTCTGGACTATACGAATTAAAAAGGCAAGTCTGGGGGAGGGCTTTAACTTTCCTGGTAAAGGGAACCATGATTATCAGTACTACCCTCTTCTCCCTTGATCTCAGCTTGATGCCTACAGTTGGAGTGGCCATCTTTCCATCATAAAGAAAGACCAAGAGAATCAGACATGCAAAAGCCCAGATATCACTGAATGGCTGAACCCAAACCTTGGTAGCTATTAACATCTAGTCTTCTTGTCACGTGAAAGACAATCAGGATGTTTGTTTGTGGTGAGTGCAGTGCTGGGCTGCCTAGTTGCCCTTTCAGGATTGCAGGATTTATTCTCTCAGCTTCTAGAAATATTAGGAGCTGATGTCTGCTGTCAAACCCTCTTCGAGAATGACGTCAGCTGAAGAACACCTGCTCACCTGTCACCTGAGGATATGTCCCCATTCCAGGGAAGCCTGTATCAGGTCGATGTGGGATGTAAAAACCTAGGTGTCTCCCCTCAACACAGGATAACTCTGAAGAGCCAACCATCTTGGAGCTCCCCACAAACTCTGCTGGGGTCTTGCTGCAAATAAACCTCAACCCAGCTCTCCCTCTACCCAGAGTCCTGCTTTCCTCACATCCCCTGAGGTGATGTTTCCAAAAATACTGCCTAAGAAAACTGACACTACTCTCTGTCTCAAATTGGCTTCTGACAAAAACCGAATTACAACATTGTTTAATCCACTGTTGGATTTTTCTGTTACTTATGGCCATATTATTCCTAATTTATACATGACTTCATGAGGCAATTTGGAGACTGGTGAAATGCTCCTCAAATAGTAACCATGGGGAGAAACTATTATAGACTCCAACAAGATACTTTGCACTGTAATGGAAGACTCATGACTTTTCATAGAGGTAGGGTTCAAATCCAGGCCTGGTCACTTAACCAACAAAGTAAAGTAAGTAAAACATTTAAGCCTTTTTAAGTCCCATTTCCCTGAAATGTTAAGGAAATAATAAATATATATATATACATATATATATATATATATATATATATATATATAGAAATGGTAACACATGTAGAGCATCCAGCATATATAATCATCCCTGGATCGTTGTGTTTTTTTTGTTGTTTTTTTTGTGAGGAGTCAACAAAATAACACATGAATATTATCTAACATATATCGCTCTCACTTTATAAATAGAAGCTATTACTATTACAGTAACTTGAGAATTGCTTTCCTGAAATGACACCAGTCCAAAATTATAATTGCTAAAAGCTTATATTATATAAGTAACTCTTTGGCATTTATTAACTTTCCTCTTTCAATGTTATTTTAACATGCATATGTGGTCCCAGGCCCTCCCTGGGATTTACAGAAGTGGCATGAGGTGGGAGATTTGAGAATCTGGGAATGACAAGGGGGCACTTTCTGACCTGTCTCTGAAGCAATCTCAGAGGGCATCCAGTGGGGCACAGCTGTGACGCTTTCACAGTGGCCTCAGGCCCAGGACACAATGTGGCTTCAGAAAGCCCTTCCACCCAAGAGGACCCCATCCTGGGACCTTTTATGTGGACACCTCTGTGCCAGTTTTGACAAACACTCATTCTTTATTCATCATGGCTTTCTGGTGAGACACTTGTTCCTCGCATCGTGCACGCCTGATTCTGCATCTGTAGCTTTAGGACACTTAGTAAGTACTCAGTGACCATTAACTGGTCTTGAAACATCTTATCAATTTATTTCTGTTTTCAACTATGTTATACATTTAACAGGAAAGAATTCATTCTTCTTCAGAGTTAGTCAGAAGAGCTGCTTAGCCAAAAGACCAAAAATTATTTTTCACTCTTTACTTAAAAAAAAAAAAGTCAGTGTTATGAGAGGGTCCTTTCTTAGAACATGAGGAAAGAAATGATGCTATTATAGAAGACTTGTTGGTAAAGTGAAGCTTATTCATGGCAATTAACAGGCCTCAGTTACCATACAATTTGTTCATGAACAGACTTTGCCTGCTTTTAAGCAATTCATGGTCTGGTGGGAAAGTTAATGGTTAAAGTGATATGATGACAGCCGCTCAAGGAGCGTCCTAGGCTTGGCCCCTTTTGGAATCTGGATGGATGAGGGCAGCCTGCCAGGGAAGGTTTATCAAGGTTCCGTTTCTGTTAGGAGCCCCAGGTCCCCAGGGAACAACAATTACTGAACAGATTACTATTGTTGCTGGGCTCCAACTCCAGGTCTCTAGAATAGAGGTGGCAAACTGGCAACTTGCAAGATGAACCTGGCCAAGAGATATGTTTTATTTGGCTCGTATAGTGTTTTTTAAAATGTTACCAACTTTTAAAACTGGGAAATTTCACGTAAAAACCCAGATTTCTGGCTTCTCCTGAAAAAAACTGAAAGATCTGGCAACACTGGGCTCACATTCCTACATGAGAACAATTGGCTTCATCTGTGTAATGGCTCTCCAACAAGGAAAAAAAAAGTAGTCTTCTGTTTACCACAGTCCCCACTACCCTCTAATACTCTCCAATCCCGAACCTGAGTGTCAATTGCCATTTATCATCACTTATAATTTTACAGTGTAGAGAAATATTTCTCTGTAGGGGACTATGTCTTTATCAAAAGCAGGATAAAGTAGATAGAATGGCAGGTCCTCAGGTTTAAAAAAATATATAAGAGTATTTCCTTTTAGAGGTGAAGATTGAATGCACACGTGTAATTCTGTTTTATTTACAGTGTCTGCCTGACCCCAAATTAAGGGAAAATCCTCATTCGTCTTTTGTGTTTCATAAAGAAAATTTAATTTGGTGACAAGACGACCCTACTCCTAACCACAAAATATTGACTTTGGGATAGGATTTGTCATGAGTGAATAAATTTGAATAGAAAAAGACCTAGGACAGTGCCATTTCTTCATATCAAGTAAACCATGCAGATACTGAGGGAGGTCCTCTGACCACTAGGGTGTAAACGAAACGGGTATATTTTAAATCCCTGAAGGGATATTGAGATCTCTCCACTAGCTGAGAGCACTTACACAAACATGATGAAACTGTGTTTCCAAAATGTATCTATCATATTCTTTCATAACATCATCTGATATAGATTCTAAAGGACATCCCATGACTGTATGCTTAACATAACTACGGATGACAGCATTTGTGGGGAGAATGCCTTCAAGCTGTTTACAGGGTCAGTAATCGTGCCCATTACCCATGCTGAAAATCTAATTCACAGGTTCAATCCACATCACGGACTAAGATAAAAAGCATAATTCTATGAAAGGAGAGACATGACTTCACAAGAGAACATTTTAAAAACAAATGTGGGGAAAAGCTCAATATGAGTGAATAGGGTTATATGACCTCAAAAAAGCCTAAGTAATCTCAGGGTACTAATGCTAGTCCTTCCACACACCATGCACTTGTCAGGCCTTATCCAGTTGACATTTTTCATGCCTCAGTATCACAAATGTGTGTGTGTGTGTGTGTGTGTGTGTGTGTGTGTGTGTGTGTGTACGGGAAGTGGCAGAAGCAAAATGTTGATTCAGGAGTATGTCCTATGAAGAACTATTAAGCAAACTTGGATTAATTAAGTTGGAAAATGATAAAAATTCACACATATATTTAATTTAAAGAAATGATTATGTTTAGAATAATTGGATCTATTTCCTCTGTAGCTCTAACAGGTAGAAGTAGTACTAAAAGATAAGAGTTCAATGCAAGAAATACTGTTTTCATAAAGGCATCTGTTACACACCTCCCTCCAAAAAATAAATAAATAAAATGGACTATCTCAAGATAATTCTTTGTTATTATTACCCTTCCATATTCAGCTAAAGCTTGGAGAAGCACCAGACTAGATAATATTTAAAGGCTTCCCATCACTGGGAACTAATAGCTGTATGAAAACTGAAAAAATGTTGGTCCCCAGACTTTCGGAAAAGTCCAGACACTTGAAAGTTGCCCTCACTTTATAGCAGAGGCTCTACCTTGGTTTCATGGACAACTGTCATTTTTTGGCTGCTTGGCATCCAAACAGACTTTCTACTCTTGAGATATTTACTCTTTTTACCTCCTGGCAGGCTTGGACAATCAGATATTCCTGCCTAGACGTTTGACTCTAGAATGGGGAACACAGAGCAGTTAAGAAATTATTCATCACAGTGGTGCTGTCAGCATTGAGAGACTCGTGGTGCCAGCAAGCATCTATCTAAGAGAAGTGTTCTAGAATCCCTTGATCATTTTATGAACCTTGTTCCCCAGTCCTTGTATCACTTCTATGTGCTTCTGCACGTGATTCTAAGAAATATCTTAGCCTCAAAAGTTAACCAGAAACAATTCCAGTTCCTTGTGGGCAATAACTTGACTCAGCAAAAAAATTCATGAGAGACTATTTTATAGAAGTCAGTCGAAATGTATTAATTAACAAGAAGTAAAACTACAAGGGGTTGGCATTGGTGACTTAGGTCCACCCAGTACATTTCATTAAAAGAGAAGTCTATGTTGGAATCTACATTTTAATCAGAAGATTTGGGGACTATGAAATCCATGGGAGAGTTTTATGACCCACATAGTTACAACGGATCACAAGATCAAACAATGGGACCCTGATATATATTCAGTCTCATTAGCAGGACTCCTCTGCTATTGAGGTTAAAAAAATTTGTAGTTTCTCTAAATCACTTTAAGTATTTGGATGGGCACTATCAACTGTTTCTTCTCTGATTTCTAGTTTTAAACATTTAATGATGATGCATTCTGATTGGCACACTTTAATGTCAAACTTTGCCCTTTGCTCCTTCTCAAGTAATGATGAAGCACATGAGCCAATATGCCTTAGTCACACATTTAATTAACTGATTTTCCATAATTTAATTTTCAATACCACAACTTCTAAGGTGTTGGGACAGCACTTGCTATCCATTAGGCAAATCCTATTGTCGATTCATCAATTATGTGCTTTTATAAAAACTTCAAAAAATACTCAATCTAAGGCATTATAATAATAAATTATCACAATGTTCAGAGTGTTTAGAAAAAGGAATTTAAATAGTGCTCTGTCAGTGATTTAACTCAACTGTGAGTGATGTCACCCCTTTTTCAACTAGAATAATTGCTCTCTCTGACAAATACAATATTACCATATTTCCACCTATAACACCAAGAATGGGGTTTCTAAAATTAATTTTTCCTTCTTCTACCATCTTTATTTCTTGAGAAATTTAATGTAATTGTACAAATAGCATGTGTCAATTATCGATTTATTCTAAATGCTGCAAGAAAGAAGAACATATAGCCTAACAGGAAAAACACAGGTTTTAGAAGCGTATGTCTTGGATTTATGTTTTAGTTTGGCTACTAACATCTTTGTTGACCTTGTGTAAGTCGGCAAACACAACTGCAATTTAAAGTGACTCTGTTTTGCTCTTTTGTGTAAGAATAATTTTGAGTATGAAGATCAAATGAGATGATGTGTGTTAAAAGCATTTATAAATGAAAACATTTTATAAATAATAGCTACCCTTATAAATGACAGAATAATGATGTTATTGCATAAAACATGCATAATCTCTCAATGTTAGTAAAGTATTTTGGCCTTGTAAAAATCATGAAGCAAACTTTCCTTCCTTAACTATCCTGTTATCCATCATGCTTTGCATCATCATTCACAAATGTAATCAAAGTGGCTACCATATAAAAGCATGATAATAAATGCTTGGAATGCCAGAAGTTCCAGTCCTCAGATAGCTAATTTTGTTCTTAAGATAAGTTGACATTTATTATGAGGATAAATAGCAAAACACTAGAACATAGTAGTGCTGAACAATGTGCAGCCTATGAGCAACACATGAATTTTGAGGAGAGAAAAATCACAGTTGTGTCTTTTCCTTAGAAGAGGGTGGCATCAGCTGAAATTTAAGGGGAAAAAAAGAGAACTTTCATTCCATTTAGGGAGCATTACTAGACAGAGCATGATGCTGGCTATCAGAGAGTATGTTTGTATATTTTAAAGCCACTACATATGTGGGATTTTTTTTGGCAACAGTTGATAGTGAAATGGCACTCTAACAAACATCCAATAAGATGTCAGAGTGGTTTTGGATTGTGCAGTGACTGAGGCTGACATTTTGATGAGCATGTTCCAAAAACTTGGGTTGCTTTGAACAAGCTGTTAGTAGAAATGTGAACATTAGTGGTTCTGCTAGTGAAGACTCGGAAGTAAGTGAAGAACACGGCAGAGAAAACATAGCTTGCCTTAGAAAAATATCTAAATCACTGCAAACAGATGACTAATAGAATTATGGACATAACAGGTGCTGTTGGTGAGGGTTCAGAAGGAAATAAGCAACACATTACCGAAAACTGGAGGAAAGGTTTTTCTTATTATGTCATGGCAGAAATCTTAGCAGAATAGTCTCCTGCAGCTGTGTAAAGAGCCAAACTTGTAAGTGATGAAATAGAATATTTAACTGAGAAGACTTCCGAGCAAAGGGATGAATAAGCAGCCTCGTTGTTTTTTGCTGCTTATAGTAAAATGCAAGGAGAAGGAGATAAATTGAGAGAAGAATGAATAAACAAAAAAGGAACCAAGGGGTGAGGATTTGAGAAATTCTCAGCATTTCCAGATTGCAAAAGATGCTGAAATTAAGAGATACACTGTCAGGAATGCACAACATAAAAAAAATGCTGAGAGTGTGGCTGTAAGAACCTTTTGCCAATACTTCAAATAGATCAAAAAGGTCACACAGAGAGCTCTTTGAAGAGATTGAGATTGAGATGCTTAGAGCCCCTCAATCACACCAGAGAACATCTAGGAAATTTAAGGGTGTTGTCCGTCAGATATCTCAACAGAAGCCAAAAGCAGAGAACTAACTATCCAAGAAGTACCTGTGGAAGAGTCTCTTATCTGGTGGAGTAAATCTCTGTGACATACATGGGAGATCCACAAAGTTCTTGAAAATTTTATACTACGAGAAACACTGCCAGTTCAGACCAACAGGGATGAAGTATGAAATGAAAGAAGGCTGTTGGACCCATAAAATTTCCCTGGCAGGAAACAAGCTGATAAAACTTTTCAGCTGCAAACACCTGCCATATTTCATGGAAAGGGAAGGGATGGTTCAGAGGAGGAAGCCAGGAGCCTGGCAGGGCTGGAAGCCAGGGAGGACCATTCACATTGAAATCGAATGAAGTGTGCCCAGCTGGGTTTAGAAATCACTGGGAGCAGTGTCTCCTTTGTTCCTTCCATTTTCTCCATTTTTCAACTGTTGTATCTATAACTATTATCCTATGCCTGTTCCGCCATTGTATTTCAGGAACAGATAATATGTTTTTGAGGTTTTTTGTTTTTCGTTTTTTGGTGGTTTTTTTTTTTTCCACAAATTCACAAATGGGAAAGAATTGTGTGCCAGGATAGATTATACCCAGAGTCTCAGCCATACCTAAATTACATCATTTAGATGCTGACCTTTGGGGACTTTTGAGCTGATGAGATTTAGATGAGATTTTTGGACAATTAGTTTAGACTTTTGAGGAACGGGTGGGGGTGGGGGGGAGATTCAGTGAATGCATTTTGCATGTGGGACAGATGTAAATTTTAGAGGATCAGAATGTGGACTGTATTAGATTGAATAATGATCTCCCCCACCCCCCATGATGGCCATATCCTCGTTCCCAGAATTTTTAAATAGATTACCTTACAGGAGAAAAGAGATTTTGCAGATGTGATTATGGGTAAGACACTAGGTGGGCTCAATCTAATCATATGAGCCTTTATAAGCATAAAACCTTTCCCAGTTTTCCTTTCATCACAGAACCAGAGAGATAGTAGTCTGAAAAGATCCACCACTGATGACTCTGAAGATGGAAGCAGGTGCCATAAGCCAAGGAATCGGGTGGACTCTAGAAACTGGAAAGGACAAGGAAGGAGATTCTCCCTCACCCTCCAGAACTTCTAGAAAGAGAGTGCTGCCAGTACCTAGTGAGGGGGTTGCATTTCAGCCCAGTGACACCTGTGTCCAATTTCTGACCCACAGAACCATAATGACCATGCAAAGCAAAGTCTTCCTGTCTCTAAAGAAATAGCGATATGTATATAAATCCTAGGTTACAAACTAAAGTGCAATTCTCAACTTTTAAAGTTTGTAAAACCCTGGCAAATATGGTATTTGAATAACTTTATTATCTTATCTACATTTCCAGTTACACATCCTTATATTCTAATCACTTTTAAAAAAATGTGCTTTCCTGAACATACATTGGGTTCCATGATATTGCTCAAATTGCTTTTTCCGGCTGGAATTTACTACCCTTATTTATCTGGGCGATCTGCTACACATCCTTTTAAACATGTCATTCAAGTCAGTTCCCGTTGAAAGTATTCCTGGGACCCTTGTTCTTACCCTTGTCATCTATATGAAAAGCTATCAGTCTCTATCTATATATCTGCTATAGTCTGAATGGTTGTGTCTCCTCAAAATTCACATGTTGGAATCCTAATGCACTTGGTGATGGTGTTAGGAGGTAGGACCTTCAGAAGGTGATTAGGTCATGAGTGTGGAGCCTCCATGAATGAGGCTAATGCTCCTAAAAAAGGTTCCCACAGAGCTCCTTACCCTCATCCTTTGCACGCTGGCATCCTTTTCTTGCACTTCCAGCCTCCAGAACTAAATTTCCGTTTGCTTATAAGCTACCCAGTCTGTGGTATTTTGTTATACCAGCTTGAATGAACTAAGATAGAATCTAACTTATTTTTTTTCAATTAAAAGGAACTGCTGTGTGATAACTCTTGAGCTCCAAGAATTCCCATTGAAACTCTAATAAGGAACTAAAAAAAAAAACCCAAAAAACAAAAAACTAACAAACAAAAAAACGTAAGCAAATATAAATTACTGTCATCCATGGAAAACTCATGTCAGCCCATGTACACACACACACACACACACACACACACACACGCGCGCACATGAGGTCTGACAATTAAGTTCATGAACTCATCCTAGAAAAAGTGCTACATACCTCATTGCTGAATATCACTATGGTAACCTTCAAAGTACTCCCCTTGAGAAGCTGTGTCCACCCTTCAAATCAATTTTGGAACTCTTTTTTTTGAATGGTCATCAGAGCTGTCGTAATATTACCCTTGATGTCCTGAATGTCATCAAACTGTCTTCCTTTCAATATTTCCTTTATCTTTGGGGAAAAAAAGAAGCCATTGGGGGCCAGATAAGGTGAGTAGAGAGGGTGATCCAATACAGTTATTTGTTTACTGGCTAAAAAACTCCCTCACAAACAGTTCTGTGTGAGCTGATGCATTGTCATGATGAAAGAGCCATGAATTGTTGGCAAAAAGTTCAGGTCGTCTAACTTTTTCACACAGCCTTTTCAGCACTTCCAAATAGTAAACTTGGTTAACTGTTTGTCCAGTTGGTAAAAAATCATAATGATATCAGAAAAGGCTGGCAACATCTTTGCAACAAGTTGGCAAACTTAATTGTCAGACCTCGTGTGTGTGTGTGTGTGTGTGTGTGTGTGTGTGTGTGTGTGTGTGTGTGTGAGTGTGAGAGAGAGAGAGAGAGAGAGAGAGAGAGAGAGGTGTGCATACACAAGTATTTTTTGCAGAAAAATCACAAAGTTATGAAAAATATTTTGACATAATTATGGAACTGGCTTAAGAAAACGTAAACTAATCAGAGAATTCATATTTGGATGAAAAAATATAAACAGGGTTATCCAGGGATAAGTGATATAGCCAATTTTGTTCCCCATTTTAATTAAATGTCCTTTGGTGTCATTCAGAAACAAAACATTTGGTTATGCAAGCCATTAATTTGACTCAATGTGGCAACTTATGAAATCTTCATAGGGGTTGGGTTGTAAACAGCAACACGTACAAATTATTAATCATTTTTTAGCTAAAACCAGAAGGAGTAAAATATTCAGCAGAGAATCTATTATTAAGTATATGCTTATATGCAGAAATACTTTTTTTACAATTCAATCATATTGATTTTCTCCTGTTTGGTTAATGTAGTGAGTGAATTATAATAGTTGATATGGACTCAGCAATCTAATCAATTTCATTTTTTTATCATTCTTCATTATGCACCATTTACATAGCACTTGTGTTTCAAAGATATTGCTTAAATCTGAGTGATGTCACATTTTTTTTATAATCTTGAACACCTCCATCTTTACAAGCAAAAGAATTAAACTAATTTCTACTCTTTAGAGGTTCTTATCAGTTTTCAGGATTTCTTCCACTTTGGAGAGAATGAGAGGTTGACAAAATCACAATAATATTAAACAAAAGAAAATCATTTGCCTCTAAATTTCAGTTATTTAGTAGATATTACTAGTGGGAAAAAAGATTATTCTTGTTCTAGTTATCCCTTCTGATATTAAATACCAAAATAAGAATCTTGAGTAATTTTATGCCTTGAATATTGTAATTTCCAAGATATATCTGCAAGTTTTTATCCTCACTGCAAAGTATTTTTTGCATAGACATATCCTAATAATGTTTTTAAAGATTTTCCCACAAAATCAGTAGTGTAGGGGAAAACTATTTCAATGTATTTTTTTAAAGAAGTTCAGATTATTAAGCAGCTGAGAACTACTTGTATAAAAAATGTATTTAATATATTTATACAGTTAGTAATGTAGGCTAAATAGATCATCAATATAGTAATATTGTGAGTTGTTTGTCATTTAGTAGTCCATGTTTTAGAAAGTATTAAAACAACATTTCTTCAACATAATGTTTTAAAATTTTCTTCAAATTTTCTACAATAGATGTTTGTGAAGATATATAGACATATTTTGTATTTTTTCCAGAAACAGTTTTGCAGACTGTGAATACTAAATGGTAAATCCAAAGACTAAAAACATATACACAAAATGTATCAAAATTTTGTCAATAATCTGTGTTGATTCTTCTATAATAAATTGAGAATGTTATTGATATTCAGATCAAGGCCTTATATTTTATCAGTGATTAATATGAGTAGAACCATAACAAAACTATATTTTGTTATAGGAATATGTTTCTTTTCAATCCAAATTCTTTCAACATACAGTAGACTTAAGGGTTTCAACTCTTTTTTTCCCTACATATTGCCCGTTTCCCATTTTCCCATAATATGTATGAATTCTGCAAGACTTAGTGGTTATGATTAAAAACTGAGAAATCATTTGGAGTGACAGAGGAAATGGAAGTCTATGCAAGCATCTCTAGTGAGTTTTCATACTTATAAGATGATTTTTATTTTAGAATAAATTTTTTCTATTAATGCAAATAAAAAAGAAGAATGTGAACATTTAGGAAACTATTATGAGCCAGGCATCCTTCTGTCATTGTTTACAGTTTTTTTCCAGCCTATGGAAATAGGTATTATAATTCCCACTTTATGAAAGGGAAAACCTGCCTGTAAAATATTAGCTGCCTTGCCCCCCAAAATGAGATGCCTCAGAAGATAGTGTGGCCAGAATCTGGTGCTCAGATCTCTGTTAATTCTATGCTCATCTGTTTTTAATATATTTCTTTTAGTAAACTAATGAAATGTTTCAGAGGCAGGCTTAATCTCTTATCTTTAATTTTGTCTTCCCCTGAGATGTGGGTTTTGTCTCTTTTATATTTCGTACAATGCAATAAGCTTCCAGATTAAAATGACAAAAGTGATGTCAGAAAATGAAAGTCTACTTCATGTAAGCTGCTAAAATCAGACTTTTTGAGGGTAACAATGTCTAATCTCACACATAATGACAATGCTAATTGTGGGATGGCAACCCTGTAGGCATAAGGTAGATGTTAACTACGGAGTTAAAACAAGGAGAATTATAAAATCTTGGTGCAGAAAGGGAAGTTTGGAGCATCCGTTTCAATTTGTGTTAGTCTATTGGTAGAAAGTGCCAGAGCCTGGATACATGTTTTTCGAATCCTTGACACGGTTCTTCTCTAGGGGCTGTTTTTTGTAAGGAGGGATGAAAGTAACAGGAACATCACAGCATGCTGTGAGGGCATATCTTTTGGCAGCAAATAATTTTGGCACCAAATAATATTTAGCTCCAGAAGGAAATTTGTTCTGAAGAGTATGATTTGAAAAGCGTTTTCCAATAAATAATAATAATAATAATAATAATAATAATAATAATAATAATAAAAGTCTATGGACATATAACTATTAAATTTAAAAAAACAAACCACTGCATATTATATTTAAATTATATACTTATTGTAAAGTGGTAAGTTTCAAGCGAACACACATTGATAAATTTTCTTACTAAAAAAAATTAAAAACAAACCAACAAAAATATGTTCATTAACGAGATAGGGGGGATCCTTTTACAACGTATACAAATATCAAATTACAATGATGTTTAAATATCTTAAGAGTTTTGTCAGTTATACCTCAATAAAGCTAAAAAAACCAATAGAACCTCATAATGAGTGATTTATTTTATTAGAAAATAGATTCTAGGGCCAGCAGAGTGGCGCGAATGGTTAAGAACTGGCTTGGGACGCCAGAGGACCCCGGTTCGGATCCCACATATGAGGGCCAGTGACACTGCCCTCTACAGCTAAGATGCTGAACAACAGCGCGACCTGGAGCTGGGCTGCTGTGAGTCACCGGCAACGGCGTAGGCTACAGCCCCTGCTGCAGTGGGTTGCCATGGGCTGCTGTGTGTAGCCAGCAGCCAGTGTGAGCGGCCAGCAGTCGCAGTGAGCAGCCGTCCAGAAGCCAGTGACTGATCTGCCTCCTCTGGAAAGAACGCAATGATGGTGCCAACTTGGGCCAGTGAAGCGACGTCCTCCACAACTAGACTGAAGAACAAAGGGACAGCAACTTGTCTCTTCCCCTTCCCCCAACTCCCCAGTGCTGTTCTCATCCCACAATTCCCCAATAAAAATCTTTTTTAAAAAAAGAAAAGAAAATAGATTCTAAACTCTGTATGTGTGTGTTTCTGAATTATCTCTCAATTGCCTTCTGTCTTTTCCTTTTAGGAAAAATAAAGAATCAGCCAAAAGGGAAATGCCAAATAAATAAATGTCTGTTGAGTGATTATAGGTTCTTAATCAAATAATATTTTTATATTCTAAGTTTGACAAATAATTCATATATACATTTGGAAAATATTTAATATTTAATTAACATACATTAATTACAAAGACTGTTGTAAAAATGTTACATTTCACAGACTCAAGCATTATTTTAATACATGTTCAAAACAGCTTTAAAAATAAAACATAGCAAAGAAAATGGTGGGATTTTATTTAGCTGCCAGACCTTCAGCCATCACTTAACTTTTTGTGCTCAGTTATCTTCCTGGTAAAATGTGGATAATAATAACTACTTCATTGTCTTGAAGGATTAAATGTGTTTAAACATGTTAAATATTTAGAATAATGACTATCACACAAAAAACGTGTTGCAGGAATGTTAGCAAATACGATTGTCATTGTTTACCTCATACACATCTGTATACTATTCAAGAAAAATAAATGTTATGCTATTGAGTAATATAGTGCTTCAATGTTGATATATTTCTTCTAACAAGACCTTCATGAAATGAAGATGAAATTGATGATTTAATGACTAACAAATATTACTCTGATATACATGCTTAGGCAAAGTAAATACCTCTTGAGTCACTTATAAAATAAAATAGTAATTACAGAAATACTGCTTAACTCTATGATGAGGCACAAATTAAAACATAAACAGGACGTTTGGATTAAGTACCACTTACAAAGACATTGTTTGCCTAGCTCTCTCTCTCTCTCTCTCTCTCTCTCTCTCTCTCTCTCTCTCTCTCTCTTTCTCTCTCTCTCTAACTACAAAGTTCATTCCATGGAGATCTTTTCTTTGTGAAACCACATAGAGGGTAACTTCTATGACTGGTCTTTCTGTCACCAAAGAAGATACAAAATGATGAATATGATACCAGAATCTTCAACCAGCCCTGTTTTGATTACAGAAGTGGTGGGAGAAGATAAACACAGCTAGTAGATTTTATCACTAGCCAGGGCTGTGTCCCAAATCCTACGTAGTCATTTTTATTTTTTATCTTATTGCACAGCATAAGATTCTACAACTCATTTCACAGATTTTAGAGGTTGACCCGATTATTTCCTGGGCTCCTTTCCCCAGATCCTGACCCCATCTGGCTGATCTGGGCTGTTAGAATCTTACCACTCAGATTATGAGAATAGTTCAGATAAGAAACACTCATGGAGAGGTTTCTCTTCAAGCCTAAATAGAACTGGCTTAGTCACCATGTTCATATCTCTCTTCTTTGAGACCTCTGCCTGTCTGTCCCAGCCCCAAATTTTCTGAGGCAGGAGGCTCATGGCCAAGCTTTCTACCCCAGACTCATTATAGATTGATGGCGAGAGAAACGGGAAGAGAATAATAATCAATCTTAAAGGAAAACAAAAAGGATCTAAGACTATGTTCCAAGAGTGAAGAGTCCACTTTCTCTAGCCCTGCTTTATTTAAACACACTAGGATATTTTGAAGGAAAATGCAATTAACCAAACAAGGAGCACTAAATCGTTCATCTTTATCATATTCCAGAACAGCTAATATAGTACGGTGCACTAGGATAGTGAGAAATGCCAACAATGTAGGTAGTACTGGAAGAAAATCAAATACTCCTCCCTGTGAGTCTCTGCAAATCTCTGCTAAATATCCCTTCTCATTGCTTTCGGAATATAAACCTTATTTACTGAGAAACCAATGCCTCCACCCTCAGGCCATCTAGTTTGGATGGCTCTGATCCTGCTGCATCTTCCAGAGGTGGCTATGATTTCGTTGATGACTGAAGCATGTCTGAAGAGATAAGCACATCACATGGCAGCATTGCACTATCTTTAGCTCTTCGCTAAAACTGTCTGTAAAGAGGTGTTTGTTTCCCTCTGATGATATTATGTTAGGAACCGAGGAGTTGGAGCTTTTCACAGCCATTTTGTGAAATACTGCCGGAGAAAAAGACCAACACAGACAGGGAAAATGAGGACCAGGAATTAAGTCCCTGGATGCCGCCATGACAAAAATCAGCCCATGACCTGGACTTCTTTAATATGTGACCCAATATACTTCTTTTCTTTTAGAAACATTTTAAAATATTTTTCTCTAAGATAAGCTAAATAGGCTTTCTACAATTAACCCAAAAAGTCTTGACTAGTAGGGTCACCTTATATTTTTATCACTAGTTCCAATCAAATTAAAATGGAATTTTGTTTAATTTTATAAGACCTAGGGTCAAATTGGTTAATTACTGTTTGAAACCAATGATAAACAGTACATTTTATTTTCTTATATTCAGGTCAATAAATGCTGATTCATATTACTCTGAAGTGTATTTTTAAATTATTTGAAAGAAAATCTGCCCTTTTTATATTTACGAGTAAGCAGCATAGTTTCATATTTTCCTGACTTTTCAACATGCTGCTGGTTTTCAGAACATGATGTGCTTTTCCTTCAAGTAATTAGATTTTTTAAAATCCATGAGGCAATCAAGATTACAACCCTATTCGCTTAATTATTTCTGTAGAAGTCACTTTATAATTTTTTCTATTGAGTTTGAGTTTGTAAAATGATAAATCACCTGTGACATTTTATGTTTGAAAAAACACTCAAATTGTTTTCAAATACTTTGATATTGGCAAAATAAAAAAAATACTTTTTCCAAACAAATTTTGTTGAATTAATAAATGTGTGTGTTTTTGATGCAAACTTAATACATATGTTTCTCATTCATTTATAATTAGCTGACAAAAGTATTGTTTTGCAAGAGTTTGATATCCCTTATTTTCAAAAGTGTGCTTAAATAATTTCCTTTTATCTACAGAATGAATGTCAGAAGGAAACCTACCTCAATCAGTTTAATTCAATGTCTTGAATTTTTTATTCCATTTGTAGACTCAGGTGGCATATTGCCAGCAGGTTAATTAAAGTTGACTATAAGAAATATTTTTCTTTTTTTTTAATGCTAAATAGTTTAAATCATAAGAATGATAGTAAAAACCAAGCAATTGAAGGAAGACTGCAGGATGAAAACCAGGAGGGAAAAATAATGGGGAAAATATATAATAAAAAGATAACAGCCAAATGACTCAGCCTCAGCAATTTTCCTAAATAACTACATCCTGTAAAACTTTGGGTCTACATCAGTTGCATACTGCAAGATACAGAACAAGGAGCCTCCCTAATTATATAATAGTGAGCAAGTACTAGATTTCTGAGCACATGCTCAGCCAACCCACAGCAGATCTGTGACCTGTGACTTTTCTGCCTCCTTCTACCCATTCCATCCTGTAACATATCTGAGTCCCACAACTGGACGCAAGTGAGTTGGAGCCCCCAAGTAGTTTGAGTATAAGACAAAAATCTCACTTTCTGTCCCAACTATTGAACACATATGCTGTTACTTTCTTTTGTGCCACTTTCTTTTTTTACCATTAGATGTGGAGATTTAAAAAACACAATAGTCAAATGACACAATTCTGTGGGGGTCAGATATATTAGCAATAACTGAACCTTGTATCCTGTTGGAGGAGCAAGCATTTGCACCACTTGAAAAATAATACATTCTTAATAATTTCTCTCCATTCTGAAAATAAATACTATCACTACTAAGACTTAACAATTACCAATCGCCCCCATATGCCAGTTTTTCTGCTAGGTGTTTTGCTTGCATTATTGCTCATCCTCCAAACAACAGGAAAATTAAATCGTGTTACGCATGTTTTACAGAGAACAAACTCAACGGGATCACCCTTCCCACGAGTGCCCACTGGCTACTATTTTAGAAGTATTATCTTCAGAAATATTTCACACTCCCTCAACATATCTGAACTATTTGCTCTAAGAAACACATCTTAATACACAATTAATAGGGAAGTATTTATATTACAAAAGCATCTGCCTATGTATGTGTGAGTTTATACGTGTGTAGCTCTATTTATTTCTGAATAATAACACCAACTATGCCCAACAAATTTAGGAATGTTGTAGGTCTACCACCAAGAACACCAGGCTTCAAGCACACTGTAGGATTGGAGGGTCTAGCCTTGGAATTGGCTTCTATCCCTCCATTCACATCCCATTGGCTAAACTCAGGTGTATGATGATGTGATAGAAACCTAACATTGTCTTTCCAACAGTCTACTATTCTGGCCACCAAACTATTTTATTATTTCCTTGTACTGAACATACTTGCCAACTCCCAAAGGAGTCAGTTCTATCCAATCTTATCATGTTATTGCATATGTCCAATGACCAGGGTCATCAAGAATGGTTAATAGCCTCTCATGGGTCTGGATGTGGCCCCTGTAGATGCAATGACTTGTCAACTGAAATGACAAGTTGTCTGTCCCCACATACCTGATATAGGGAAAGAATGTCCACAATAAACATGTCCAATCAGAAGTGAGAAAAATGGAAAACAGGCAGCAGTCATTGGTTGACAGAAATCCTGAAATCTCACTGGGCAGCTGTAATGCAAGTGATCTACCCAGGAGTTGGGGGAGATTCTTGATTAGGCCTTTCCCTCCTTTCTCTCTGGGAAAACAACTTTTAAAGCTGTCTTCCTAGACTCCACCTTCTGGGAAGTTACTCTTTGCCCATGAATCTACTTGTCCACATCTGAAATGGGAATCCCTTAGGAGATGCTTTCCTCTTCATAATGAAAACCTAAGTCTTACTTTTTTGGCGTTAAACAGTCCATTTTTTTGGCAATGTATTTCTTTCCAAAACTGAGTAGCTCCTGCTTTGTTTACTTCTCTATGCCAGAAATCATACCCACAGCTCTTTCCTTCATTTAAATCTCAAGACTAATGAATTTCCTGGTTCCTATCACCATGCCTATCTTTCAACTGAATGGCGTTTACTTAAGATTACGTGGTACAATATGTAGAAAGGTAACACCCCTAAATTCTCTTTTTCTCAGTTCCTTTATTCAACTGAGAGTTGTATTAAACACCACAGGTTTCAATCTGACTTCTCTCTGTGAGTTTCTCCAACTGATAATCATAACATGACTTGGTCATCCTGTCTTTTTAATCCTTTCCCTCACTGTTTAAAATTTAATGCTTCAAGGGGCAAAATCTCTTATTGTCCTTGTTTTCTTTTCTTTATGCTCAGAAACTTGCCAATTTATTTCTGAGCTTATCTTGCTCTTAAAATAATTTGTCAAGTACAGCTAATACTAACTGTACACTTCCACATTTACCCTTCCACATTTCTTAGTTTTATAGGCTTTCCCTCAAGTAACTACACATTCATGTATTACTAAGTAGTTTCTTACTATATATTAGTGAACATCATCTTCCCAGCCTCCAATACTTGAGTCTTCACCATTTGCCCAGATCTCTTCACTATCACCACATATTGTAGTTTTTGTTTTATATTTTCTGTATCAATCAGAATAGGGTAGTTATACTGCAATAACAAATATTTTTCAACATCTCATTGGCTTACTGTAATAAAAGTTTATTTCTTGTTTATGTCACTGTCCAATATGGGTGGGAGGGTCTCTGAACTTCACTCAGCAGAAAGGAACTAGGCTGCTTTCATTTTATAATGATATCACTTGGTGCAAGTGGCCTCCAGAGTCACTATAGGGTGGGAAAAGGAAATTAAAGAGTCATGTGAGGAATTGTTTTAAGGGCTGTGCCTGAAAACATCTTCTATATCTCCCATACACCATTGGTCAGAACTTGGTCACATGATGCTAACATATATTCAAGGGAGGCTGAGCATAGTAATCTTTCCATGTCCAGGAAGAGGAAATGGGATGATAAACACATAGTACTGTCTTTGCCATATGACTGAGAATGTCTAATTAAAAAAATATGTTCCTTCATCCATCTTTATTTGATATTTGAGGTTAAACCAAGAAATCCTTCTCCACATAAATTTCCCTTTTCTGTCTAGTTCCCTATTACACTGAATTATTTCCACTTTGAAACAACCACCACCAAAAAGTTCTAAGACAGGTTTGTTTTTTTCCCCCTTTGTAAGAAAAAAAATTGCTTAGAAATTGTTATGAAAAATTCACCTGGTCCTGGGAAATCTGGAGGTGGAGAAAAATGCACTGGCAGAATTCATTTAACCATCGCCTTTTGCTTCACCTGCGGTCTCCAAACTGTGTCTCCTCTTCCTCTCTCATTCATCTTTTAAGAACTAAAAATACAAAGTTTGTGTTTTCAGGGATGGCCACATGGAAAGTATCCAGTGCTTTAAAATCTTTTTCTTGCAAGGGAAGAAACTGAGGCATGTCGAGATTAATTGCCAAGCACCAGACATTAGTAAGTCGAAGGGCTGGGATTTGAACTGAGGAATTATGGCTCCAGAGTTCATGCTCCTCCCCAGCACACTAATCTGCTCCTTTGTGTTCAATGTCTGTCCTTCTATTTATATTTTTAAAGTTTATACATCTTTGTCATCTATTCTAGTATACTAAAAACTCTATTGTTACATGGACAGTGCAGTTTAATGCAAACTACATTTGATTTTTTTTAACTTTTATTAATCATTAGAAGCTGATACATTTTGGGGACTAACCAACTTGGACAGTGTCATACAAAATGCTAATACATAAGGAAAAAGACAAAGAAGAAATGTGAGAAATATGATGAAGCTATATAAATTATGTATTTGCTGAAATTTTTTTAGTAAATTTCATCATCTCTTTTCAAAGTTGTCTACTGTCTCAAACCATTGCTGAAAGATTATATTAATATTCTAGTCCTTTCAAATGGATTACTTGCTTTGTCAGAGGTATGGGGGGGGAGACTAAAATATACCTCACATTTTTAAATTGCATTGCTGTTTACAGTGTACTTATGCATATGTTATTTCTATATCAGCAATGACCTTTTCCTTTATCCTGACATGGAGTAACCAAAAGTGACATAAATATAACAATGAATTTCTTAGGAAAACCTTTATTTTTAGCAAGTGAAAGCAGTTCCTCATGATATACGTACATCTTCCCTTTCCTAAGACCTAAATAAATCTTAACTGATAAGAAGGTTTATGCTTCCATTGAAGGAGCATCATTTTTTGTGAGTCAGTGTCTACTAAATAGTTATCAAAACAGGAATGAGAAAGGTTTGAGAGACAGTGTTCATCGCCCCCCCCAGTGATAACTCATGTACTATTATATCTTAACCATGCTCTACCTTCTTATAGAAAGATATGCATGGATAAATTACTGCAAATTAAAAAATAAAACTAACTCTCTCTCTCTCTCTCTCTCTCTCTCTCTCTCTCTCTCTCTCCTCTCTCTCTCACACACACACACACATAAAAGAATCATCATTTTATTAATATACTAACGTATAAAGTTCTTTTATGATTTAAAAAAAATAACAGCTAATAGAAAATATAAAAATATAGAATCTTTTTCATGACATGACACATATGAAAAAATTTAATGTTCTATGATACAGTGAATCATATTATACTGTATACTGCCCAGGCCCTATCAGAGTTATTTTTTAAGATGCTTTGATGTGCGTGCCAGAATGCACCTGACCAGACACAAATGATGCCCAGGTTCCTGCCTTAGATAACTGTTATTTAATTTAAATAAAGATGAAATTGAAAGTTTTTGTTGAAACAAGCTCTGAATGTTTATAAATTTAAAAATGAGTGAACTCATCAGCCTTGCTAATACAAATAGACATAGGTGATAATATGTGTCAACCTGTGTGTGCTTTATAGAACATGGATATTGACACCTGGAGAACAAGCTATCCTTTTTTGTTTTCTTTCATTCACAACAATATATAGTTAATTCTAATTATTAATATAATCTTATTCTCTCTTGATTGCAATCGTAAAGGTAAAAATGGCATTGACTGCCACTAAACAAGTTATTTTTTTGAATAATTTATACTAGAAATTTTATTAATTTCAATCCAACTGAATGCAGAACAGTAGACTAATAAGACCTTTAGATATAAATAATTAAGATATAATTAAGATATAAATAATTAAAGATATAAATAATTAAATAACAACAACTACCCAATCAGTTTGACATCATAAGGACACCTATTTCTGCATTTCAGACGTAGGTAGAGAAGGGATTCAGTTAGGGAACAGAATTTATGTAAAAAGGAAATGATGATGTGGTCAAAGGAATAAAATGAAATTAAACTGCCATGTGGAAGATTTAAGTTACATATTACTGTGTAATATTACTTTACTTCAATGCTTTAAGGAAACGAGAATCAGAAAACTGGTCTTTTGAATTAATTTGTTTAAGCTTTCTTTCTCCATTCTTTCATCATTGATCTCTTATTAGAGATATGTTTCTGTTATTATAAACACACCCTAACAACAATTCTTTTCTAACTTGCAATGAATTTGCTACATAGGAATTCAAGCCTCTGAAATTAACCCTCTCTGTAATACTTATGATTGTTTAATAAAAATTTATATAAAAAATAGTCATTTAGATTTCCTGGAAAATGTTTGATTTCAAGGGCCATTTTCAACATTGGTAAAGACTATATACTAGACAGGGAATATCTTACTTTTTTTTTAATAAGATTTTATTGGGGAGCTGGGGGAGGAACAGCATTGGGGAATCCGGGAAGGGGAACAGAAAGATAGACAAATTGCTGTTTTGCTCTTCAGTCTAGTTGTGAAGGGTGTCGCTTCACTGGCCCATGTTGGTATGATCATTGTGCTCTTCCCCGGTAAGGCAATCGGTCGCCAGTCATTGGTCAGCCGCTCTCGGGGGCTCACGGCAGCTCTCGCCCGCTGCTGGCTGCTCACTCTGGCTGCCAGCCACTCATGTAGCTCACGGCAGCCCACTGCAGCCCCTCTGCAGCCCACGCTGTCGCCAGTGACTCACAGCAGCCCAGTTCCAGGTTGAACTATTGTTCACCATCTTAGCTGTAGAGGGCAGTGTCACTGGCCCTCATATGGGATCCGAACCAGGGCCCTGCTGCTCAGAGCTGGCGTGCCAAGCCAACTCTTACCCAACGTGCCACTCAGCTGGCCCGGGAATACCTTACTTTTAATTGGTGTGTGTGTGTGTGTGTGTGTGTGTGTGTGTGTGTGTGTGTGTGTGTGTATTTTAGGGGAGAAACCACATAATGAGCATTTTACTGGTCCACCTAAGGCTGCACTCTAACTACAACTGGGCCACTGAAAGAAGCTCATAATTATATACCTAGTCAAAAAGGGAATTTAAATCAGAAAGGTGTAGGCTACCAGAATTACCAGTAAAGAAAACAAGCAGTGAAGCATTCTGATGAATCTAAATAAGTATTAATTACAAAAACAAAATAAATAAGGTGTATCTAAAATAAATAATTGTTTTAAATGTCATATTATTCAAGAGCAGATTACAGAATTTTTGTTTGTCTTCGAGTTTATTAATAATGCATGTATTTTTGAAGTAACCTATGAATGGATGTAGAAGGTGTAACTTGCAAATCAGTAAAGAAAAGATGTATGCTAGAATGAAATGCAATCATATCAATAGATTGCCAGAAAGATTAGTTAAAGCAAAGAAAATCAAGGTATGTTAAAACACACACAAATAAAAGAATGGCACACAAATTCAAAATATATCCATAAGCACGATAAAAGTAAAAGAATTGAACACACTAGTAGATGAAGAAAAGACAGTTGTACAATCCAGTGGATAATACGATATTCTTCATATAAAACTTTTCAGTGCAATAAAAATGCTACATTTTGTACAAATGGGAAAGATATACACTAAATTAAAAACAGCAGTTATTTTTAAGAAGGGAAGAAAGAAACTGTTTATAGTGTACTCTTTCATTTTATTGAATAGTAAGTTAATTTTGCTAATTCTGGGTGGTACATACATGGATATTTATTCTAGTTTGTCTATGCTTTGTGTTTGAAATTTTTCATAGTTGAAAAAGTTGACTGTGTAAGTTAGAATATATGCCAACCTAATGTAGCTCAGACACCCATCTATGTTCCTAGATATTCCAAGGATCATAGTTCCTTTATTTTGGTTGTTCTGTCACCCCCTTAGTGCATAGTATGTGTCTACCTCTTCAATGATGGCCTGTCACCAGCAGGAAGGAGTAAAAAACATATTAGAGAGTAAGAAGCTATCTTTTGAAGACATGACACTTCATTTCACACATCATTTCTATTTATAAGCAATCAGCTAGAACTTGGTCATGTGATCATATCTATATGGAGAGAGATGGGTGAACGTGTCTCCTGGCTAATACTTTGGGGCTCTATTACTAAGAGGAAATAGAGAAGCATGAAGATTGCCAGATCGTAAGCACACTTTTCTATAGAGCCAGTAATAACACGGTGTTTCTAAAAGTGTGGGTAATGGATCATTGATTGTTCAGAATTTTTTTTCCCCTCTGGGGAGTATAGTTTTATGCTGCTAGGTCAGTATATTTTAGCAACACAAGAGCTTGACAGGAGAACTTTATCTTATGTAAATTTTACCTGCAAAATACAGAGAGGGAGAGAGAGAGAGAGAGAGAGAGAGAGAGAGAGAGAGAGAGAGAGAGAGAGAGAGAGAGAGACAGAGACAGAGAGAGACAGAGAGAGAGAGAGAGAATTAAGACAGGAATTTTATTCCTGAGCACTAAACTACCCAAGGAGGAGGAGGACTAAAACAAGTGGGTGGAATTCTTCTCCTAAGCAAATGTCCTTAGTTTAAATAAAAGCAGTGCTCCTTAGCATGAACGTGCATCTGGAGGAACGGACAGAGAAAAACCTCCCAGTATCCTTGGGAGGAATGATATGGATGGTGTCAAGATCAGATTACCTTAGTTCATGGTTAAACTGAGAAACCTCCCTTCAAAAGTATCTCAACTGAACAGGGTGTTCCAGCTTGTTACATTGTTGCCATTATTTAGAAATCCTGTGTCTTGATCTTCTGGGCCTGTGGTGGTGATAGCATTTAAATGCGGGGGTGGGGGTGGGAGTTGGAATTCTTATATTTTGCTCCTCTAATATCCATTACTTCCAAGGAATCAGATGCAATTTTAAATTATTTTGTGGTCCTCGCATCCATAACGTGGTAGTAAGATATGACGATCTCCTGAAAGTTTTGAATATCATACCAAATATTTGTTAATACGGTTTGAAAATGCAATTATTTATAGCTGTGTTCTGCCTTCAAGAGAAACATCAAAAGCAGAAAATCCACAGAAGACACTGGAGAGCACTGAAGTCTTTCAAAGCAGCCAAGTTCTGCAATTTCTTGTTAAAGTTTTGTGAGGTGAAGTTGGCCTCGCACACATATTTTCCAGAGATGGGGAGCTGGCAGATATGATGTACACTGGCATTTTACTAATGAAAAAATAAACGGGTTCAAGTGCCTGGAAAGTACGCAGTGTGTTTGTGTATTATTATCTGTTAATGATCCAAGTGGTATAATTGGAAGCTATGAATAACTTTCACAACTTAAGGAGTAAATGATTTTCTTAATTTACACCTATTATATCATAGTAGCTGTTGAGTTGAGAGAGCTTTCTTCTACTTTAAAATGTAAGCATTAAAACAATATGGAATTTAATGAATAAAGTAGAAACTCAATGGATGTTTAAGATTGTAAACCTTTACGTAACCTTAAGATTGTAACCTTTACGTAATAATGACACAAAATTTCTTTCGAAGTATCCTGTGAGAGGAAAAAAGAAAGAAAAAATTTTTTTTATTGTTTTTATTCACCGTGTTTCTTTAGGTGCAAGTTGAAGCTTCTATGCAGTTATTCAACATTTTGGAGTCATTTACAGTCTTCTGAATACAATTATGCAAAACTGTTATAACAGCTTTGGAAGATATATACATGAGAATGCAGAAAGAACAACTAAAACAAAAAGACATATTGTAAGTTGGAAAACTGAGGACAAATTCAGGCATATTTTATAATGTCCTGAAAATGCTAAGACACGTTTCTATTTGCTAACAGCAGCAGGACACATGTAACATGTTTCTTTAATTTCAGGCAATTTTAATGCCGTATATATGATATATATGTATGATATATCATATTATACCATATACATATCATATATAATGCCATTTGCAAGGATATATATATATATATATACACACACACACACATATATATATACATATATATGTATAACATATTGATATTTTGGTATTTTGATTTCCATTCATTTTCAGAATTAGCTATGACTAAATATATAAACATTATTTTGTTTTTGAAAGCATGGATAATAAAGCCCTCCTTTATCCAATGGCTTGGTACTGGCTCTATGAAACATGCAAATTATCATTACATAACATGCGTGTGAGGTTAAATAAATTACAGGACAATAAGGCTTAGTTAACCATGATTCCACTTTCTGAAAAAACATAAATCTCCATGGAAGGTGAATGGCTTAACATTACTCTACAACCATTTTTCAATTAGTGTACATTCACTAAGTGTGTACTGCACTCCAGTCTTTCCGACAACGAGGGAGAAAATGTGATCATGGACTTAACTGGCCAGTACTACAAATCCACAGGATTGAAAATGTACTGTAACCAAGAACGTTACAAAGCCGGGATGCTTAGGAAATCCAGTGGGTTCAATGACTCTTCAAGAATTTCCGAAGAGTTTATCACCTAAGCTCATTACACTGATACGTAAAACGCCAGGAAACTCCTTGGCCCCTTTTTCTGAAGCCCGTTCAGATGTCTGGAAGAGAATGGTCTAGAAATTATCACAGTTGGAAAGTTTCAAGTTTCTTTGTGTCCAAGTTAAGCAGAGCTGGGAGGATTTACTAAACTTATTTCCATTTCAAAATTACTATTCTCAGAATGCAAACATTCAGGATATATTGATTACTTCTATGAGATGAAATGTAGAGCAAGATAAAACATATGGAAAAGTTACAATCAAACTCTGGCTATAGGCAATAAAAAAAATTAAGGAGTCTCATTATAGGGAGTTAAATTATTCAAGATTAAAGCTCCAATGGAGCAAAACAAGTTTCCTTTTATGATATGAACACATAAGAATGTTCTAATATAATTTTATTAATTTACCATGTTTCTGCCCTTCACCTCTACTTAATACTTACTGGGTAAGTTTATGTGGAAAAGAAAAAAATAGAGAGAGAAACATAAACCTGCCACAGCATACCCTGGCATAGTTACTATTTCCATGAGTTGTGATTTCCCAGATATATAAATTCAAATCCAGTTTTCAAACTAATTTAATGGTGATGGCCTGGTTGTATTTCTGTAGCTGTTTAGTAAATATGTTGTATTTCTTATGTTTAAGTCTCATTTAAAATGAAACCCAACCTCTTAAATCTTTAACTTTTTTTAGTAATAAGCACACACAAAACCCTTCATGAAGCCAAAAATAATTTGCAATGTTATTTCTGAGAAGTTATAGAAATATTAGTTTTGATGACAGGCTTTAAGCTCTAATTTACCAAGTGGTTTCAATGCCCATGCAAAGATATATGACTTCCAAACTTTGCATTTGGGATTCTAAGATTAATTTCTTTCCCTTAGAATGCGGGGCTGTCACTGCTGCTGTAATATTAATGTAATAACAAAGGAAGAAGGTCAGTGAATATTGCAAGAACCAAACCAGCTCAATTTAGGTTGCAGAAAATGCTATCTACCTTTGGCTTCATCATGACAAACATTTTATTCAAGATCGAATTTTCAAAATTCTAATTAGTTAAATAAAAGAAGAAATTGATTCTTACTGACTTCATGGAGAATATAAACATAAAACATATTCAAAAGATACCACTAGATTCAGGTAATTCATTCAACTAGTTTCTTCTTCTTCTTCTTCTTCTTCTGATGATGATTACTAAATTCATGAATATATATATATATATATATATGAAAATTAAAGCTTTTATACAAGAATATTTTGTCCTTTAAAATTTTACCCCTAGGGTAAAATGTAAGTAATAGAAAATTTTCTGTATATTTGTGTGTATTTTTGGTGTTAGGGCAACAATACACTATGTAATTCTAAAAGAATTTGGTGTCTGAATAAATGGTGTTCACACTGAGAAATCTACATTTCCAGAGAATATTTTATTTGAAAATGAAATGGCAAACATGATAAACACAATCATAAGAGCAATTCTAAGAGATGAGGTAGTCACTTTTAGCCAGGGAAGGTAATTACCTAAAGGTTGGCAGTAACTTGGTGTGATCAGCGTGTTCTAAGATGATGTAACAGCCTGTGAATGACTTTTTGAGGGATTCTACAAAATTATATTACATTGCTTTATCTTCTCTTGAATTTCTCTTTCTCTGTCTTCTTTATGGATGACTCTTCATATAAGCATCATTTGGATGTTTTCATTCTTTTCAAAGCCCAATTCACATTTCAGGTCTTTTACCTGGTGTTCAGACACATCTAGTCAGCTCACTAGGAGACAACTTCACTTTCTGAAAACAAACAAACTAATAAATAATTCAAAATTGTAAAAATGAACAGATTATAGAAACATGGAATGATTGGGGGGAAGGAGGGACTTTTTAAGGTAAGATGATAAACGCCTCTTTGCGAGGGGCCACTTAATCCAAGGGTCAAAGCTGATAAATTACTCATGTGGCTCAGGCTCATAGGAGGGTTAAAAGCCGAGAAAAGAGAGTGAGCAAAATCCTATGGTGTGTGTGAGCTGTGAGTGAATAAGGGAATTACTGAAAGTGAAACTAGAATGGGATTTTCAAGGCTGCCTTTTCTCTATGACCTCTTGATTTTGCACAGGAAAGGAAGAGCATTTTCCATCCATGTGAATGCCCTGGGGTACAATCAGTTTCCAGGACAAAAGCGGCCTACTGGTTTCATTTGGTAATAGCGAAATATGCAAAAAAATAAAGCAAAATGGGAATCAGAACGGATCCACCACGGACCACATTTTATTATGAGAATAAATTTTATACGTCTAGTGTGTGGCCCTAACACTTATATAGAAAGTGTTTTCCAGCAATCTAATCCTCCTTAAATCCAGGTCAGTTGGTGGCTAAGAGAGAATAATCATTAGATACCTCAATGAAATCCCTGCTTCAAGTTCTCCCATAAGAATTCATGGTTGATCCAAAAATGTATAGAAAATCATTTTTAAAAAACAGGCCACACTTCAACATCATTTTGATGTGATAATTTATGGTCATCCCAAAAATAGTATTATTATGAAATTCCTGTACCCCCAGGAAATGCCAGGTTCTAATGAATTTCATGCTAACCATCCAATATAGTTCCACATATAAAATTCCGACTCACTACTTGGAGGTAAGAGGGACCTTAACTTTCCATGCATTGCCTCTGATGCATGCATGGAAGAAAACAAAAACACTAAGGATAAATTCCCTTAGCAAGCTTGTTTGTCCTTGAGCTATGGAAATGTGGTTAAACATTATTTTCAGTTTCATAAATGTTTCCCATATTGGTGGTCCAATTGTACTCTACAAAAACAAATAAACAGGAAAAAAACACAAAACATGCTCTTGGAGGAGTCAGCATAACTGAAGAAATGTTACTTTTAATTATCTTAGAGGGAGTTGTATTCATTGTAACACTCCTCAGCAGGAAAGAATTGGAGTTGGTCTCACTTCAGAAGAACACTCACATATCTGAAATGTAGCCAAGTGTCTGGAGATTTGGACAAGATAGATACTAGGAAAGCACACTTTTATTGTTGGATATGGATGACTACCACCCTTTCCCAATGAAGAATGAAAATCTTGAAGCATTTACAATGGAGTATCCTGCTCAGTAGCCATCAGAGGCATCTGTATGTGCACAGTGGTAAATCATGCCGTCTTCCTGGCATTATTTTGACTTGGATGTGGCTGTCACATTCCCCTCAGAGCATTAGCTTGCATGCACAGCACACAGTACAATGCCTGAGTCTGAACTGATTTAAAAGGCACCAATATGTTTCTACTATTCAAGAAACCTTCACGTTTCTCATGGCACATATGAGAAGAAGTAAAAGTTCACTTTACTGAAAAAATAAACACTCCCCACATAAATAAACATAGGCCTTCATGGCAGTACAAATTATTTATGAAAATAGTTTTACTTGAGAAGAAACAAGGAAAGGATGAACTTATTGTCTAATTAAATTGTTGCTACTGTACATATTTTGTTTTCTTTTAATCTATACAAATCAATCAGACTCAAATATTTGTCAACGTAAGTATTTTATAATATTTGCAGGGTTTTTTTGGTCAGGTCTTTTAAGGCACGGATTGTTTAGGGAGGATATAAAAAGCACAAACCATAAAAGATGACAACAACAAAAATAATAAGTTAGACAATAAAAAATAAAGAGCTTTTCTCTCTGTTACATGCTGTTTTAAAATGAAAAGAGAAGTCACAAACTGGGATAAAATAATTTCAATATTAGCCAAATATGGTTAACACTTATTCTGTAATGTATGAAATGTCTTTAAAATTCAGTGATAGGAAAGCAAACCCAGTTTCCAAAATCTGGGCAAAAGGTTTTAAGACAAATCACAAAAGATAATATACAAGGAGAAACTAAGCACGTAAAAAGATACTCAACCTCATTCCTCATCTGAGAAATGCAAATCAAAACTTAAATAAGATAATAAAAACCTACTAAGATGGCTAAAAGTTAAAAGATTGACAGTACAAAGTATGAATAAGAATGTGAAAAAACTGGGTTTCTCCTACACTGCTGATAGGAATGTAAAAGAGAATAACCACATAAGAAAAACAGTTTGGTAGTTTCTTATAAAGCTAAATATACAGGTACCCAAAACATTTCATTCAATCTGAGCTAATTCTAACCTCTTGCAGTTGTATATAAATATCAGTTATGAGGAGATCAGTTGAAAGATGATTTTGTCTTATAATGAGATAGTAACAATAAAATCAGAATGATGAAAGCAATTGGGAATATTGTTCAGTGATAACCACGGTAGAACTGACATCTGTTTAGAAAATTACTCTTTGTGTCTTTATATATGTCTCTGTGCATATTTCTGCCAAAGACTAATAAGATTTATTTTACTTATTGGAATAAACAAAAGTACTTCTATCCCCAAATCTATAACTAACGTGCTTATGATCTTTGCTAGGTTGTTAACTCTTGGCCATGAGTTTGCTCTTGTGAAAAATAGAAATATGAACATCTTTCTTATCTTTCTTCATAAAGATAGTTGTATAGATAAAGTGACATAATAGATATGTAAGTGCTTTGATAAAATGTAAAAAAACAGATCAATTTAAACTATTATGCTATCAAACAACTATTAATTTAATCAATCTTATTGGATTTTGTATATTAAAAGGCCTAAAATGATTAAATCTGGTTTCTGCCATTTACTATCATCAATCACTACATAATATACAGCATATGACTAAATAGTTCAATCTGTAGAATAAAAAGAAAATAGATGTTACTCATATGATTATGAAAATGTTTGCTTTGACAGTGTCATCCTAAAAAATAATTTTGTGTATGGTAAAGTTGCAAAGATTATTGATAATTTGCCTTATTTAAGTGCTTCAAAACTTTTTTCTTTAAACCCTGATATTTTTAATATGTAAATAGCTTCTTTAATTGTGAGAGGTAATAAGCATTTATAATACCAGTTCCAAGTTCTGTAATATATACCATATGAAAAAAAAAACAACAGGATATGTCAAAAATAAAATTCTTCTTAGGAAGTGATTGTTAGATGACTCTTTTTTGAAACCATGTTTCAATATTTATCCACATGCTTCAGAGAAAAATTTGGCACATTCATTAAAATTAGTGGGAGAGGGTCACCTAATTTTAGATATGCTGATCTAGACATTTTATAGTTTGCCAATTGTATTAAATCATAATTAGTAAAAATAACAAAAGATCTGCTTTAATGTTTTAAGAAATGCAAAGACCCACAAATGTTGAAATAAAACTGGAGATTGAACATGGTTCTCAAATTATAACAATGAATTTTAAGTTGTGTTCTGTTCATACTCAAATGGAAACTCTTCAGCTGCTGTAGGAGATTGATTTTCATAAAGGTTCCAGCTAATGAGCTTTGAAAATCCCAGGGTACATTCACCATCTTTCTATAAACTCAACACTAATACATTAATTATTGAGGTAATGGATATGTGTAGAAATAAAACTTCTCTATATCCTGTAAGTATTTCTTTAAATGGCCATTTCTTCTCACACAACTATGCAGTCCAAAACATGGTGAAGATCAAATGATAAAAGATGATATAAAAGGTAAGGGAACAGAGACTGATTTTAAGAAATGTAAGGGATCCTGATTTAGAAAGAAAAAAGAAGTAATAATCTGAAATAACTAAATAACTTTTTCTGGATTAAAAACTACAAATTGATGTAAATATACATACCATATCAAGATCAATATAATTCAATTTGAAGGACTTACTGTGTTCAACGCAAGTATCTATGAAGTATACCATTTCTGCAATAATTCTTTGATAAAAATAAAAGGAAAATGTAAAAAGTGTACATCCTGTGAAAACCTAGAGAGGAAATATCAATTTTGTCCAAAGGAACAATGTTCTTATTGGCATCAGCTATCAAATTTAAAAATATATGTCACAAACTACAAGACTGCCATGGGGATACGAAAGACAGTTTGGTGAATATAATCAATAATGTTGTAAAGATTTTGTAGGGTATCCAATGGACATTTGCCTTATTGGAGAGACCTCTTCATGGACGGTGTAGATGCCTGACCACTGCAATGTACACCTGAAGCTAAAGCTGAATAATATTGAATGTCAAATATAATTTAATATATATGTATGTGTCACAGGATATGAAGTACAGCATAGGGAATGGAGTCAATGGAACTGTAACAGCTATATATGATGTCAGAGGGGTAGTAGGTTGGGGGAAGGGGTTATCATTTTGTGAGGGGTGTAAAGCTCTATTACATTGTTTTATACACCTGAAACAAAAAAATAAAAGAATATCAAAAGACAGAAAAAAATATATGTGACAATCATTGAAGGATTTTGAGAAGAGTTTTGTACATGACTCTGCTAGAAAAATTCTATGTATTCATTGACTAGTTCCCACTTTCTGCATACCTACTTATTTCCCAGACTCTCTTACATTTAGTTTGGGACCATATGACTAAATTCTGGCCAGCGAGTGGTGGAAGAAACTTACATAAGGCAATTCTGGCTCATAAATACATCCTATGGAGTCAATCGGACCTCTTCTGCTTTCTGCTACAAACTAGGGATCTGTTCATGTGGCTTAGATGCTGACTGGAAGTGACTTAGAATTTCTGAATCACTGCTAGGAGAAAAACAACCAGACCTGCATTTGTGTTGTATATGAATAAGAATAAGTTTGCTGTATTAGTTTCCTATTGCTGCCAAAACAAATTGCCATGAATTTAGTGGCTTAAAACAAAACGAAACAAAACACAAATTTGTTTTCTAACAGTTCCGGAGACCCAATGTCTCAATGGTTGTCAAAGAAGTAAAATCAAGATGCTGGCCCACCTGAATTCTATCTGAAGACTTTGAAAGGAAATCTGTCCCTTGCCTTTTCCAACTTTTAGAGGCTGCCATAGTTTTTAGCTCATGGCCATGTCACTCCAGTCTCTGCGTCCATCATCACATCTCTTTCTGACTCTGACACTCCTGTGCCCCTCTTGTAAGAACTCCCCTGGTTATATGCGGCCTACTCAGAGAGACCAGGAAACCTCCCATCTCAAGAGTCTTAACTCAATCAAACCTGCAAATTCCCTTGTGCCATAGTAACATATTCCAGAGGTTTTGGGGATGAGGACATGGACATCTCAGAGGACCATTAGTCTGTCTACCAAACCTGAATTTCTACAACCATTAAGACATGGCAGCCTATTTGTTACTAGCATATTTGATAGCCTAGCCTGTCAAGATTGATAAACAAAACAAGTTTTTCTCTAGCAAAACGTTAACCATGAAAACTTCCACAGAAATGTAATGTCTCAAATATGGCATGCATAGTCCCTCTCTTTAAAACAAACTACTGCAGGCATATTCTTTTATTTGAGAAACAAAGCAAAATTTCCAACTCAAGCCTGCAGCATGGTTTCATCGGACGTTCCTTATGAGGCATAAACCTCAAATTTAAGAATTTATGCGTTCTGCCTCAGCTCATTGTTGCACTTCTGATTTTGTTTCATTCCCCAGAAATGTGCTTGCTGGGATGCATCCTTCTGTTAATAGTTTACTCTGAATTTTTTGTTTTGACAGCTATTAAAAAAAACACACAAAGCTGGCACTTTCCTGTGCCCATAATTGCTAAATCTGGTTCAGCTTCTCACATGGTGGGGACAAACTTCTTGAGGAATTTGTAAGTTAAAATTTTTTTTTTTCCTCAAAGAGTTACGTGAAGTAACATAATGACTATCTCCTTTGTCGAAGAACTGACTGATAATATTCTGCGTGTTTAAATCCTGTGGTAAATCTGTTGCTTCTTAGGGTTCTTGGCAGTGATCATGTGTCCTTTTATTATTATTATATTTTCACATATTTTCATCTGTTACCATATTAGTCAGAGCAGTTTGACTGCTTTAGCAAACAACTCCAATTCTTACTTAAAACAATATAACTTTCTGCCCGTTCATGTAATGATCCAAAGCAGGTTGGAAGCACAGAAGGATGTCTTAGTCAGCTCAGGTTACCTTAATAGGAACCATAGATTGGATGGCTTACACAACAACAACAAAAAATTTTTTCAAAGCTCTAGAGCTCAGAAATCCAAGATTAAGATTCTGACTAATTCAGTTTCCTGTGAGAGTTGTTTTCATTGTTTGCAGATTGGTGACTTCTTGCCTTCTTCCTATGTCCTCACATGGTGAAGAGAGAGATCTTTGTCTCTTCAGCTTCTAATCAAACCACCAATCCTATCAGATTAAGGCTCCCACTCATTACCTCATTTCATGTTAATTACCAGTTAAAAGCTCCATCTCCAAACACAGTTACATTGCGAACTCAGGTTTTAACATATGAACTTTGGGGGAAACAATTCATGCCATAGCATTCTACCTCTGGCCCCCAAAATTCATTCCCTTCTGACATGCGAAACGCACTCATTCCACTCTAACAGTGCTAAAAGTCTTAACTCATTCCAGTATCAATTCTAAAGTCTAAAGTCCAAAATCTCATCTAAATAACATTTAAATCAAGGGTAGGTTAGACTCAAGGTATGATTTCATCCTGAGGCAAAATTCATCTCCAGCTATGAACCTGCGAAATCTGACCACATTCCTTCATTTTTTTATTATTATTTTTTTTATTTTGTCCACTTTGGTCCCAGGTGACAGTGACTCTGCTGGTATAACACATCTTTATTCCTGGCTTCTACTGAGATAGTTGATTAAGTCCATAAGTCACACACATGATCTCTTTTTCAAATGGTTATTCACCACATGCTTATTGTTCTCTTCAGAAAAAGCTTTCCACTTTGAATATGGACA
This sequence comes from Hipposideros armiger, assembly GCF_001890085.2. Lineage (NCBI taxonomy): Eukaryota > Metazoa > Chordata > Mammalia > Chiroptera > Hipposideridae > Hipposideros > Hipposideros armiger. The sequence goes on from NW_017731583.1 coordinate 489,713, forward strand.
GATTGAGAATTTTTCAAATCTCCACGTTCTGATTCTTTTTTGCTTAACAATCTTCCTCAATTCACCTCTCTCCTCTCACGTTTTATTATAGGCAATAAGGAAGAGCCACGCCGTGCCTTAAACACTGTGCTTGGAAATCTCCTCTGCTAAATATCCAATTACATTGCTTGCAATTTCTACCTTCTACAAAACACTAGAACACAATTCAGCCATGTTATTTGCCAATTTATAACAAAATCACCTTTCCTGTAACTTCTAATACACCATTCCTGATGTTTGTCTGAGACCTCTCAAGAATGGCCTTTAACATCGCACACTTCTACCAACATCCTGTTCACAGGAATACAGGCTTTTTCTAGTATGTGCTTCAAAACGTCTCCAGTCACCCATTACTTAGTTCTAAAACTCACATTTCTCAGAATTTGTTGTAGCAGCAACCCACTTCTCAGTACCAAATTAGTATGAGTCACCTGGGGCTGCCATATCAAGTATGATAGACTGTGCAATGGACGGAATGTTCATGTCATCTCAAAATGCATATGTTGACATTTTAGCCCCCAAAGTATTGGTATAGGAGGTGGGGTGTTTGGGGAGTCAATAGGTCATGAAAGTAGAGTCCTCATGAATGGAATTAGTATTCTCATAAAAGGGACCCGAGTGCTCTCTCTTCTTCTTTCTACCATGAAGAATACAAGAAACTTACAACCCAGAAGACAGCTCTCACCAGAACCTGATGATGCTGACACCCTTGTCTCAGATTCTCCATAGATGTGAGAAGAAAAAAAACAATTCTATTGTTTATAATCCACCCAATGCATGGTCATTTGTTGTTGCAGTCCAAACTGACCAAGACAGGCTGAGTGACTTAAGCCACAGAAATTTATTTTCTCACAGCTCTGGATGTTAGAAGTCCAAGACCAAGTTTCTGGTGGATTCCGTTGCTGGTGAGAGCTCTCTTCCCAACTTGCAGATGGTCCCCTTCTCTCTGGGTCCTCTCCTAGCCAAGGGAGAAAGAGATTTCCCTCCCTTCTACTTCTCATAAGGCCACTAACACTATCTGATTAGAACCCAATCCTGGTGACCTCATTTAACCTTAATTACTTCCTATCTCCAGATACTGTCACCATGAGGGTTAGGGCTTCAACACATAAATTTGGAAGGGTTATAACTCAGTGCATAACAAAATGCAAGGGTCTTACATGATATAGTTAGTCTAGATTTGGGTTTCTTCAGACCACCTGCCATGTTCTCAGACCTCAGAGTGTTTTAAAGCACCTTAGTCATTAGTTGTAGACAAAGGAGGGAGAGGCATTATGGAGTTACTTGGAAAAATTTATAATCTAACTGAAAAGAGCATATATCAATTCTACTCATATTCTTTTGGCTAGAATGCAGTCTAATAGCCACGCTTAGTCTAAAGAAATGAGAAATACAGTTTAGACATGTAGCCAGACAGAGAAAAGAAAACAGATATTGGTGTACACTAGCAGTTTCTGCCTGCATAACCCTTCCTTAAAAATTTATGTTTAAGAATCCACTAAAAAAACACAAAAAACACTATTAGAACTAAAAAATGAGTTCAGCAAGGTGACATAGTATAGATAAATAAACAAAAATCAGTTGTATTTCTATATACTAGCAATGAACAATAAAAATGAAATTAATAAAATTCCATCTAAAATAGCATAAATAATAAAATATTTGGGAATGAATCTAACAAAAGAACTTAAAGATCAATGTAAACAAATTGATTATATTTATATACACCAGAAATGCATAATTAGAAATGAAACTGCAAAAATAATTGTATTTCTAATAACATCAAAAAGAATAAAATAATTACAAATAAATGTAACAGAAGAAATAAAAAAAATGTATGTTTTGAAAACTACTAAACACTGTTGAAGAAAATTAAGGAAAACCTAAATAATTGGAAAGACAACCTATGTTTATGGATAAGAAGACAACATTTTTAAAATGGTAATACTCTCCAAAATGGTCTACAGATTCAACACAATTTCTATCAAAGTCCCAAATGGCTTCTTTGCAGAAAATGACAAGCTTATCCTAAAATTCATATGGAAATTCAAGAACAGCCAAAACAGCCTTGAAAAAGAAGAACAAAATTCAAGGGCGTTCACTTTTCAGTTTTAAAACTTACTGCAAAGCTACAGTAATCAAGATAAAGTGGTACTGGCATGAGAATGAACAAATAGATTGATAGAAACTAATCAAGAATTCAGACATAAATTCTTATACAACAACTTGTGTGCTAAGACACATAGTAGCATTATTTATAATAGCCAAAAAGTGGAAATGACCCAATTGTTCATCAACTGAGGAGTGGCCAAACAAAATATGATATGTCTGTATGATTATTCAGCAATAAGAAAGAATAAAGTATTGATACATGGATACATGCTACAACATGGATGAACTTTGAAAACATTATACCAAGTGGAAATAGCCCGTCACAGAAGACCACATATTTTATTGTTTCATTTATATGAAATGCCTAGAATGAACAATACTATAGAGGGAGAAATGGGATTAATGGTGCCTGCGATTAAGGGGATGTAGTGTGTGGTGAATGGGGAGTGATTACTAATAGGGAAGGGGGTTAATTTCTGAGTAATGAAAATTTTTAAACTTACATTTTATATATGCATATAAAAAGAGTGATAACTCATCTAAGAAAAGCCTACTCTTCTACGTGGTAATAACGTGGCAACCCTCATGATTGAAGAAGGCTTGTTCTACTATTCAGTGAAACCTACTTCATAGAGAAGTAAAGATTTTCATCTCTCATTGTGTGTTAGTGACTCAGCAAAAATACTTGGTCAATTTTAATATGCTGATATAGCTTTATTTGAATTGCATCCCATTCTTTTACAAACCTATAATGCTTTTGTTTGGCTTTAGAGAAAATAAATGCTTTAAATATTATTTAAAAAGCTTAAAAGAAGAAAATTCACCCAACATTTAGAGATAACCATGATGGATGCTTTGTTCTACTTGCTGCCATTTTTTAGTGCATATATAACTTTAAATTATATATATATATATATATATAATATTAACTTTAAAATTTGCAAAATTTTCTCACCTTAGTTAAGTAATGTTTATTCATTGTAAAAAAGTTTCAAAATAAACTATGATGGACATAAAAACTACCACCGAATTCCACTGTCTGAAGATCAACCTTATAAATGAGTCTATTTTAGGTATACAAGGGTGGCTGCATGCAGATCTTTGCCTATTTTAAGTGCCTTTGAAGAAATTTTCCTCATCATTCATTTCTCCTTCCTCTACGTCAATAGTTTTCCTCCCTGTCACCACTATAATAAATGCTTCTGCAGTCAGGAAGATTCCACCCTATCTTTAATCTTCCTCGATTCTTTCCCCACTTGTCAATCTTTCAGTGTGCTAATTCCTTCTCATTGCTTTTGTCTGAGAACCCTTTACCTTGCTCTCATGTTTTCCTGTGATGTCATAGTATCCGTGAATGTCTCGTATTTCCTCCTTTTGTTTTTTCTGCTTACCTGGCCTTCCCATCTGTGCAATTTCTCTCCCCAACCATACTCTGCCTGTCAACACAACTCTCAGTATGTACTCTAGTATCCCTTTGGCGACTGCTGGAGTCAGCTACAAAACCTGACATTTTAGCTATTCTGTAAGAGTCAGGGTTTGGTGCTAGGTCAGTCATTATAAGGGTACTTTGAGCTGTTTTTTGCTTTAAAGGTGTTTTTTCTGTTTAAATATACTTCAGGACATTTGATTTAATATTAAGGACAAATAATATTTGTAACTCATTGTGTATAAATCTTGTTATTACTAAGAGGTCTTGTGACTCTATGTAAAACTGCATTTCAAGCTCTCATTACATCATAAATTGACATAATCAACTTAAGGAACACAATTTTTTATGCATTTAAGAGTATGGACTGCACAGCATCAGGACAAATTACTCAAAAAGTATTTTTACAGTTATTTGTATATTATCAAAGATGGTTTAACTTAATCAAGTTGGGACATCAAAATTCACACATCAGTACAATTTCTACCCCAAAACTTTAATATCAAATTAGTGTATTATATCAAATAAAACCATCATATTGTGTGAGGTCTCGAAGTAAAAAAATGTATATTACATATTTTATATATTTTTTACGTTATCTTCTATCATATATTTTCCTTTACATATATGATATAAGATAAACTGAGGCACATTAAGATATTTAAGAGTTTAGTTGAGTATATATTGATTCCAACCTGGCAGCACCAAACCAAAGGTAGCTAGGAGCGCTCCACCAACAGGAGCTAAGGGCAAGACTTTTATAGAGAAGAACCTGAAGCAAAGCAAGGAAATGATTGGATTGGCTGTAGCTTAAGCAGTTACCTTATTTGGGAAATCCCATTTGGCTCTTTGTGATTGGTTTTTCTAAGTTTCATTTTCTTAGATTCCAGTGCATTGAGTCTGTCTTAGGTTTTGGTTTGCTACCAAGGCATTAGAACAACCTCAGTCTAATCACCTCCTTGTTTAATTATTTTAACATACATGCAATTACATGTCCATAAACTTAAATTAATATATCAAACAAATTCCAGCGCTAATCAGAGATAATTGTATCTTTCCACCATCCTTACAAAATCAGCAATAAAAGCTTTCCCCAATCACATGGATTGGTGAGCTGCCTCTAGTATATATTTACCTTTGCATTAGAAATTGTTGCTACAGCTCATTTATCAATAGAGCAAAAACATTTATTCTTTGTTGCATATAAATGTAGTAAATATTTGTATTTTCATTGGGCCTTATCATATAAATGGAGAATTTATATTCACCATCTCATTTACTTCTCTCAATCAGCCTATGAGGCAGGAATACCACGTAATGTTTTTATTTTCTACATGAGGAAACTATTTCACAGTAGTTAAATGATTTATCCAAAAACCATCTGGTTAATTTTGGTGGGTTGACAAGTAGGAAGGATAGCTGAACTGTCTTCTCTGAGATCTGTTGCCTAGGCTTCTTCGGTTTTGCTGCATTTTACGGAAAACCCCCTTTTTTTTTTTTTTTTTTTTTTTTTTTACAGGAGCCCTTGCCCTCTAGCTCCCAAGTGGAATCTGCATTAGAAGGCTGAGATCAATGATCGTGATCAGAATGCTCCAGGAGGAAACCATGGTATTTCTCCTTTCTCTTTCTTTGGTGGCTCTGGTTGTAGTTGGTTTCTCTCCTGACCACCGCCCATCCATCAGGATTCCAGCAGCTGTGAGTCAGCCATGATTTCTGGACTCCTGTAACACCACCTGTTCTCACTGCCCGTCCAATCCTATAACAGCTTTCTGCTCTTGCTAACTTCTGGGTGGTCTCACTCTCAGTTCATCTAACCATTTCCTTGCATCAATTAACCTAATGAGGTTTGATTTTTCAGCCTAGATCCTAATTGCTATTTGTGAGATACTAATAATGATTCCATCTGTGAAGTCATTAATCCCAATCCAATTTTTCTGTTTCATGAAATAATATTCTTCTAACATTTGCTTAACATGAGGAATAGTTATATTTTATTACTCATTATGTATTATTGATGTAAACAATATGGGCTTATTGCTCCTCTATTTGAGTTCCTAAAAGTGTTTTCTATTGCATCCATTTGGTTAACGTAAGACAGTTAATGTAATTTTAAAAAGGCCAGTGTAGTGATTAAAATCAAGGAGTTAATGTAATCCTTGCTCTGCCTTTCAAAAGCTGTATAACCTTGGGCTACTTTGATCCTGAGCCTTGGTTTAGTAGTAGGGATAATAATTCATAAAACTTAAGACTCTTGTCAGGAATGAATGAGTTAACATTTGGGAAGGACACAGGACACAGGACACAGTGTATTGCCTGATTCATAAGCACTCATAAAAAGGAGCCATTTTTAAAATATTATGTGAGAATGCAGAATAGAGCTAAGATTATTGTGGTTGACATAATTGCAGATTTAAAACTATTTCGAATTGTGAGAATTTCTAAATCATTTATATGTATGTGTATATATAACATATATATATAAATAGCCATATATAATATGTATACACACACATACCATTGTATATACCAGTGTAAATAGTGTGTACTTTTCTAAGATCTTTAGATTTTAAACTTTAATAATGAGAAAAAATATTAATCTAGAATATCATTAATGCTTTAAAATGGTACATTTTTTTATTATAACAAAATTAGTTTCAAAATGTTTTCAAAGAAGCATTTTCCAAATGCAAAATCTATTCCTAAAGAATAAAAAAAGAAAAGTCCAGGAAAAGATTTCATTACCTTAGATCTATATATAAGAGAATGCTAGGGTCTTCAGATATGCAAAAAACTCTTTGAAAAATGTAAAACAAATTAGGTAATTTTCTTTTTATGTAACTAGTTTTGGAGATTAGCTAAATTACTGTATAATGGTCTTGGTATGGTTAGCTCTAAAGTTTTAATTTTTTTTTATCTGTTCCAATATTGTGTCCTTAAGGGTTCTTTTACAATCACCACAGAGGTTCTTAAAAATAAACAAACAAACAAAAAATAGAAAAACAAACAACAACAAAAAAACACTACAGATAGTACCTGAGGAGAGATACCTTTTGTCTAAGGCTGGAGAGCAAGGAAAGTCCAAAACACAAACCAGAATAAAACAGAAGCTTAGGTGGTGAGACATTCGGACAGAAACAAATTCAATTCTTCCTGCATCAAACACAAAAGAAAGTAAAAGTGATGAAGACATGGATCTCCATAAATATGAAAATTTATAAGATTTTCAGAAACTATTACAAAAAGCAAATTTTGTGTTCTGAATGACAAAACATTAGCAGTCAATTGGGACCCTAAATTAATGAAAGATCCATTTAGTCCAACTACTGCTGACTTCCATATTGTAGAAGCATAGCATACTCTTCTGACTCATTCCAAGTATACATTATTCTAAAATCAGATTTCAAAATTTAGCCAAAATGGTACTCAAAAGAACATTATGTAAATATTACTTCTTGTTTCAATTCCCTCAAAATCCCTAGGCTCCATATCAGTAAAGGCTACATATGTGGAGTAAAGCTTTGAATATACACAAAACACAAGCATGCACTGTAACAATAGTCATCCTTGATTTGCCCTTTTATAATGTACCCACTACATTTATACAGAGCTATAATGGGGTTCTGTAAATCATCCAAAAACTCCAAGGGTAGGAGTCTTTGTGTGGAATTCAAGATGTTAATAGTTCCTTACTAACCAAATTAACTCCACATGTTTTCTGCTGCAACTAGTCTGTTTCCTGTGGAAAGGCATGGTCTGACTCATTCTTTATTTTTTGAACATGACAATTTACTCCAGAGTAGCCCTCGTTTCACAGAGCCTCAAGCTCCTTGGCCATTGCTGTGCACCCAGCGTCCTTGCTGATCTCTGTAGCAAAGGTGTGGAGTTAGAGAAAATCCTGGTGCCTCTGATATACAGGCTCAGGAGGCTTGGCCAGTCATTTCATAAACAGCGTGTGTCTGGGGAAAATAATTGCTTAGGATGGGTAATTGATAATGTCCTAAGTTTAGGATGGGTAATTGATAATGTCCTAAGTGTCAGACCTTTATTCATATATTTAACAATAGTGCTAATCCTAACACAGACAAGGTGAATAATACAACCCCCTATGAACATGATGAGACATAACCACACAGCTAAAGCAATAGAGCAGAGATTCAAACTCTACGCTCCTGCCTCTAAAGCCAGTGACTTTGAAATGCAGTATGTCTGTCCTTTGTTTCTCAAAGGAGCTTGTGCACAGGTAGAGTTGAGAGAGATCACTATGGCAAGTTAGATCTATGAACCAAAGCTCAGAAAGGGGAAGTGACTAGTAAGACCTGAAAGCTCAGAGGCAGAGTCTGAACAACGTCCTGGCTCTAAGGATGCCCAGTCCTGTGCTTATTTTCCTCCATCACTCAGAGCCTTTAGCAGAAGGCCCATCTGACGGTCTCCTTCTGAAGAGAGGAGGGATAAACAGAAGGGAGAGAGAACGGAGACAGGGAAGAGCCGAAGCATGAATACTTGAAGGGCAGAGTCCATATGCGATTTTTTTTTGTATCCATAACACCTAGTGTGGCGTCTTAATGATAATAGGAATTTATCATAATGATAATAGGAATTTAATAGTATTTATAAATAAAGTGAATAAAAATAAGAATCATTTGTGGGTTGTTTTTTTTGTTGGTTTGTTTTTGTTTGTTTGTTTGCATATAAGACATGATTGCACCTATCACGAAGTCGTTATGTCAGAAAAAAATATATACCATTCCATTTTTGTATTTTTCCCACAATGTGAACATTTCTGTGAATATGTGATTTGACATATTTAGTTCAACAAAATATAATGAATTAGAAGAAAAAAGTAGTAGCTTCCTAAGTACAAAGTGGTATTCATGATTTCCCTAAATAGAGAGTAAACCTGAAAAAAACATTCTAATACTAAAAGGAGTGCTGTGGTGTCTAATTAATATTTTATGAAATTTCTCATATTCTAAAATTATTTCCAATCTTAAGAAATTTTAGACAGAACATGATCTCAAACATGTATATTATACCTTTAAAAGTTATTTTATCAATAAATATTGTCTTATCTAGTTAATTCCCCCCCCACTTTCTTCACAACCAAATTTCTTACCTACTTTTATTCATTTCTCTTTTTAATTGAGGTTAACATTTTCAGATGCTTCTGATCAACATTTTCCCAAATATCCATATGTAGCTATCAGTTTTTCAGGCCCATACTAGCTTTTTAAGTCTTCCATGTATGCCCTCCAGCCTTCTTTCAGCCTTCCACTAGTGAGATTCACAGACTTTGAAAAGACAGTTTGGTTGGTATTAAAACAAACCTAAATAAAGGGATATCCCTTCCATCATTTCATTATATGATGACTCTAAAATTATGTTTCTGTTTTACTAACATTTTACTTGGCAATGCCTAGATGATTTGATTTTCATTTCTTGTCACAGGTAGACCTCTGATGGTACAACCATATTTCAGATTCTTCTCTCACTTGAAGTTAGTTCTTTTCATCAGGTAGTATCAATTTAACAGCTCCGAAGTCAAGGTAATGAATGAGTTTACTGAAAACTCAATTCTTTCTCATATTCTCTAGCTAAAATATACTTCATGATCATAAACATGAAACTCCAGACCTTAACCTTCTTCTGACAAGGAAAGATGAATGTGCCTTTGGGAGCAGGACACTAAGAGATGTGGGAAATTACCTTGTCCAGGAACCGGCCAAGTGGTACTACGGGAAAGTCCCAGGAGCACGTGAGCTCCAGGAGGTAATTTGTCTCCCATGGGCCCATCTCTCAATGGCTTGGCTGTGGGCCTGGTAAAGAGAAAAAGCAATTGTGTTCTTACTTTCTCTCAAAATTACACACCATTTGCACTTGTGAAATCTTGCTTTATTTCCTCTCAGTGGTTATCAAAATTATTAACAAAAGCCAGATGACTATATTACTTATTTTTAAAGCCTGTGTTTAATTAATATTTACAATGCACATATAATGTCATAATCTGAAAGGCATTACACAGGCAGCCTACAAATAATTAAATGTTTCGGTAAAATGTTTCTTTATAAACTGCAAGAGTCAGCCATGTTCTATACAAGATAGATTTTGAAGTATAATATAGGTTGCTATTAAAGGAGACAGAAAGAAATAGGGAGACCTGTCCTTCTTCTGAGTTCATAAGAAAAGACCTTGTGAGGCATATAAATGTCAAATCACTGCATTGTACACATCAAATGAATGTAATGTTGTACGCTAACTGTAATTTAATTTTCAAAAAATGTTACTTAACTTCCCTGGGTTACACTGCCAGTAAGAGGTAGAGATGGGATTTAAACTCAGATCTTTCAGAACCACTTCATCTTTTACATGTCTCTAGATCACAGGCCAGCAAACCATGCTCCCTGGGCACTACCTGCTTTTTATAAATAGACTTTTACTGAAACACACACACACACACACACACACACACACACACACACACACACACACACACACACACACACAAAGGATCTACTATGTGTAACTCATGATACTTACTAGATGCTAGATGTTCCTGACTAGGAAGCTAGAATAAGCCATTTTCAAACCTAATAAAATTAATGTAATGTAACACTAGTTTTCAGTTTTTGTTGTTCTTTTTTAAGGAAAGAATTGTGTTTTTTTCTACTTCTAGTTAAATTTTTTTTAAATAGTTTTTATAAGGACATCTAGAAATGCTTAAACATGGCCCAAACCTTCCAAGTCTGTTTATAACTCAGGCCTTACAAGAGATATGAAGTAATTCCAGCAGTGTTCATTATTCATACATCTGACATTGAATCAGATACTAATCATACCCCTGGCAGAGCTATCCTGTAATAAAGGGTTCAACTGTCATGCAATAAACTGAATTCTAAACTCTCTTTTTCTAACTTCTTCACATCCAAAATATATTAATTTGTCATTTGTCCCTGATTATATCCAAGATATTTTCTGAGAAAATTGTCTGGCTGGAAAGAATATAGTCACACTAGGGTATTAGTGATTAGAAGACCCATGAGATATCAGTTAAATTATAAGAAGAACTGAACTCTCAGCTACTGAGCAAAAGCACTAAAAAACTAAAAGGACTTCGGGTCACTTCCTAGTGCCCTAGAATTCCTATAATCGAACTACCTACCTGTAAATCAAAATGTCTTTCTTTGATGTGTGACAAGGGAAATGGAGTTTTGCTTTGGCACATATTTTATTCTCCTCTTCCGGCTCTCTTGGGAAAGTGTAGTATATTCCAGGACTAAATTGGCTTTTTACTATGTTTTCTACCTCTAGAGAGATTTCAGATATAGAACGTTCTCTAAAAGGAACAGAAATACTATCAATTCACAAGGGCATGCATTTGAAGATGGAAAACAATAGACAGGATTTGTAATTCCAGCAGGGTGAGGCAGGTTGTAGCTCATAACCATTTCCATGGTACCCAGAGACGTGAACACTGGGTCCACGGAAATCTTCATAGAACAGTGGAAAGAAACTGTAGGGAGTACATGAGTATAACCGGCTTCCGATTGCACCTCAAAAGCATTCATCAAGAAAACTTTAAGTGGACAAACAATAGGGCTAAGATATGGTTGTCGTGCTAGCAACTAAATGACTGTTCTTCCTGTACAATGTGAAATTAAAACTAATCTTTTATCTCATTTTTCTCTGGCTGCCAGAAAGCTTGGAGCTAAATCTGTAGACATAATTTCAGTAACTATCTAGGAAATTATGACATGCTTATCCTTACACAAACTTTTTCTAATATGTTCTTTGTATTTCTAACTCTATTTTCTATAGCTTTGACTTCTCCTGTGCTGAAAAGACCAGCCCGAGAATACAAGGATTCCTTTATATTATATGTTACAACAATTTTTATTGTATATTATTATATTATATGCATTTTATATAATGTATTTAATATAACATACTTAATGTATCCAAAAGTATAGTCTTCATTGAAAGCTTGAGTTCAGTTTCTCCCTGACAAGTGTTTCTGCCTTGTCATCTTTAGACTTCTTGGTTTCCTGATTCCTATTTCTTCTCTATCTTACTCTAAATATTTTGTAAATAAACAACATGATGGAGGAGACACTTATTATTTATAAGCATATTTTTTAGTTAACTATGCCTTCATGACAGTCACCACACCAAAATATCTGATCACCAAGAATAACCAAGTTGCTGCCCAGAACTAGGAGAACCAATATTGAGTTATATAAGGTAATATAGTCTAACCAAGGACAAGAACTGAAATTCCCCTCTCCCTTTGAGCTAACGTGGTGACAGTGTTGCTAAGCCAAGAGCTGGCTCTGGCATGGCACATACCTCTGTTTGAATCTCAATCGTTGGCTTTGGCTTTAAGTCAGAAAGAAACTCCCTGAACACCTTTGTCACCCCAAGACCTCTACATTCTAAACATTGAGGTGAGCAGGCTCTCTCACCTGTGTGAGAGAGAAAGATATGGCTAGATTCCATTTACTCTCTCAGACACAGCATGAGAGTCAGGGAAAGGCCACCAAAATGTCAGAGTGCTCCTTGACTTTGCCTACCAACTCTGCAATGTGATACAGAAAGGGAAACGGCAATGAGAAATCTCGCAGCCTGGGCTCCTCTCTTTGAAGCCATACCAGGGAGTGCATACCCAGTGGCAACGCCCATGAATAATTGTGTATAATCAGAATCTCTGGGTTTGAATAATCAGATTAATTTATTTCCTTGGGTGGGAGGTTGGGTTAGAGAGAGAAGACTGCTAATAAGTCAGTGAGTATAGGTACTCCATGTGTGGCAGAAAGTAGGTAAAAGTCTTTCCTACAATAGGATTCAATGCTGGAATCATTAGTTATCTTCCTGCATTATTGCCTTAGAATATTAAAATGTTATCAGGAAGATAGCTACAGAACATGAAACACTTTATTGAGGTTCCATTACATGACAATACTTCATTTTTTAAATGAATAGCTACTGACTAGACTAAACATTTATTGTAGTCCAGTGCCAACTTATTCTAGGAAGTCCTAATCTAGGAGCAGTGGGGAAACAGATGGAACTAATCTTTACTATCACAAAGATTAAAGTCAGTCCAATATAATTGAAACATTTGTCCACAAGATATTCTAAAACAGTAAATTGTATTGTTGAAGATTGTGAAAAGAAAATCAGAGGAGATCTAATCAAATAGTTTATTGAAATGAAGATACAGTATGTCTGTTACATTATACTATCAAAACAGTAAAGGATATCCATTCCATGTATTTTGGCAGAATTTGATGCTACTAGGGTGGCCACGTGTCATGCTTCCGGCCAATGAGATTTAAAGGAAGTCATTGAGTGTGATTTCCTGAAAAGATGGTAAGAAAGGCAGTCAGTTGGCAGTTACCCTTCAGACTCTGCCCTTTTGCTTTTTACTCTTCCCTGGGGACAAAGTCAAGATGCCCTGAGGTACAGAAGGTTGAGATGACAGGCCATGTGCTAGGCTGGGCTGACAAGAACACTGGAAGGAGCAGAGGTCTCTGACAGCATCGCATCGAGCAGCTGCCATGCTAGCCCTGAATGCCGCATCTCCAGGTTTCTGTATCTATGACAAATACATTGCTTTCTAGCTCAGTCCAGGCTAATCACGTTTCTGTTACCACATGTCAAATGTAATCTGGACAGAAAATTGTATATAAGCTTGTTTAGAATAATTTTCTCATTTTATGATTTATCAGCATTTATATAAACTTTGAAATAAACCTTCTCTTACTGTCTCTAATTCCATATTTCAACATTTAAATTTTGCAGACCTTATATTAGTATAATAGTCCTAATGGAATTCATTCAAGGTCATCTTATCTCTTGTTAAAACTTGAATTTGAAAATTGATTGTGTGCTGTTCAATACACAATGATGACTATAAATCTACAAAGAACTTCTGCTTTTCTAATTCAACTTATTAACATTGGCATTCGTATCTGAGGATTTTTTTTGCGGGGGGCAGGAAGGCATAGGAGGGGATGGCATAAAACTTCCTCATTTATTCAGTGATCATTCACTGATGACTACAACCTTGTGACAAAGCTGAGTGATAAGCAAAAAATTCAGTGAGGCACCATGGAAATATGAAGGGTGTGATTTTTTGTAATCTTAAAACTCCCTTCATAATGATGGCCTTTGTGACTCAAATGCTTAAAAACATAACTTCTTCGGTGCCAAAAAACAGCATGAGAAATGTTGGTTATTTAGTAAGAGCAGTGACTTGCATGTTCTCCTTGTCTGCAGAGACATACTGCTCTGCTCTCCTTATCCTTTCTCATGAAGTTCTCCATAATGTTATAGGAAATGAATAATAAGGCTCAGTCTATGTGAAGCTGTGCCTTCATAATATGGATTATAAAAAAATAACAGTTAAATTCTACAGCGTGGTGACCTAGTAATATCTTTAAAACATGGCAATGAATGTGATGGGGGTGGCATGCCTCCATCGGGGTGAGATGTATGTTTACCTGGCCTTTAATGACGAAAATACTCTTCCATGGCCATATCACAGCAGAGAGCCTGTGCAAAACAGTGCAGGTATTGGTGGGATCGCAAATCCTCCAGATGAATGAGAAATATCCAGCAGCAGAATTTAAGACAAGCGAGGACCTGATGCTTTCCCAGGTTAATAGTTACTGTGTGCCAGAGTAGAGGCAAAGTGAATTTTAATACAGACTCTGTTACCTTAAAATCAAATTTGAGCAATTGCAGACAGAGAATGGGAAATAGTTCTGTGATTTTTAATATCTCTGGTGGGAGGACATGGCAGTTCAGTGTAGACTGGCGTAATCCCCCCCAAAATAGTAGGCAGATGGGGAAGCAACAAAATTGTCCAGACTGAACCAGAATAGAGTTCATGCTTTTCTCCTTGTTTCAGGGTTTCACCCAAGGGGAGAAAGAAGAAATTTCCTCAAAACTCCATTGCACATTAGATTTATGCTAGTCTATACAACCATAATTCATTTATTTTTAATTCAGTAAATAAATGAGGCTCTCATTCTGTGGAGTATATTCAGTTATTTCCAAAAAAGTATTTCCACTCTTTTCTTCAAGTTTTATAGAAAGATCCCTTTCAGATATTGAATGGATCTTGACTGACCTTAAAATCAAGATGCCAATGTCCTCAATGGGGAAAACAAAGTAAGTGCAGGTACGTTCAGCGAATTCCATCCACTATTCTTATTTAGCTAAGAAGCTTAAGCTAAATAAGATACGAACTCTGTGAAATACATACTATCAACATAGCTTTCATTTTACAATGAAGGCCCTGAGGTGCAGAAACCAAAACAGCCTAAGGCCTATAGAGTTTTCTGTTACAGGAATTAGAAGAGGACTTAATGCTTATATTGCTAGAAGGTTTTAGCAAATTGAGATGGGAAGAAAATTTGGATACCACTTTTGAAAAGAAAACCCGATCTTCTAAGTCCTTTAACTATCGCCATATTTTCCACTTGCCATAGCCAATGTCAAAGAATTATCTTTGAAAGCAACTTTTAAAGCCATATATGTTGCAAAATCACAGATTTAACTCAGTCTGTTCCACCCTGAGTAGCTCTACTGAAAAAAACTTAAAAAAAAAAAAGAAAAGAAGAAAACTTTAGAAAAGACATTAATAGATGGCAGGCTATGATGTAAACAGATCATTAAATACATTTATTGCAAGTGTATTTTACTCAACTTCTGAAGGCAGTGATGCATATTGATATATTTGGAAATATGCCAACTGAAGATTGAAAGAGAAAGGAATTTTCATTTTTCACTTGGTTGACCATTAAGTCAAATGAATCAAAACACTATGTCTCATGCATTCCAGTTAATACAATTTTACTGTACCAAACACATTTTTTTTTATAAAGGTTTTAGAGCAACTTAAGGTTCACAGCAAAATTGAGGGGTTAATACAGAGATTTCCCGTATTCTCCCTGCCCCCTACACATGCATAGCTTTCCCCATTATCAACAACCTCCACCAGAGTGGTGCATTTGTTAAAACTGATGAACCTTCATTGACATGTCATCACCATCCAGAGTCCAAAGTTTACATCAGGGCTCACTCTTGGTGATGTACATTCTATGGGTTTGACAAATGTGTAACGGCATGTATCCATCACTATTGTATCATACAGAGTATTTTCACTGCCTTAAAATCCTCTGTGCTCCACCTACCCAAGGACTTTTTAACACCAATCATGACAATCAATACTTAAAACATTTTAATATATATTTTATAAAATATACTTTTTAATTTGGAAGCAATCACAAACCTACAGAAAACTTCCTGGTACAATGGTCTCTCTTTTTTCCCTGAAATATTTTGAAGCAAGTTACCAACCTGATGTTTCATTACCTTCAAATGCTTAAGTCATATTTTTGTGATTTTTCTCAAAAGAAAGAGAGAAAGAAAGAAAGAAGAAAGAAAGAAAGAAAGAAAGAAAGAAAAGAAAGAACAAAAGAAAGAAAGAAAGAAAGAAAAGAAAGAAAGAAAGAAAGAAAGAAAGAAAGAAAGAAAGAAAGAAAGAAAGGAAAGAAAGAAAGAAAGAAAGAAAGGTAACATCTTGTATAGTACAAAGTCCCCTTCAGAACAACACATTGGGACACACAGTCCCTCAGGCTTTCAATGACTTTTATAATCTTGAACTTTAGGAATTACAAGCATGTGCTTTTATAGAACTCCTCTCAATATAAACTTATCTGATGATTTCTTGTGATTAGATGCAGAATATGCATTTTTAACAGCAACAATACCTAAGCGATAGTGTGTTATTCTCATTTTATTCTGTAAATTGTGCACGATTTTGATTTGTCCCATTACTAATGTTCCATTGCATTTATCACTTGATTCAGATAATATCCACCTCTCCACTATACACATTCTTCTGCCCCACCCAATGTCTTTAGGACCAATTGTTCCCAAGAGGAAAAGACAGGGAAGGGTGAGGGAAGAAAGGAAGAAAAAGGACCCCAAAACACTTTTGAGGGTAGATCGCAGAATTTAACACCAAGTGTTCATTTTTTTATAGCAGTAGATCACTAAGAAACATATAAGAGAAATAAAAGAACATTCTGATAAGAGTAAGAATGATTCATAATCTATGTTTTCTTCCAGAGAATGAAAATGAAAAAGCAAAATAAATTATTTTGGACTGTTTTCCCAAAAAGTCAAAAGTAATAAATAAGTCTGCTTGAGTAAGAGGAAGAAAGACATAAAGAGGGAAGGGGAAGGAGAACAGAAAGCAGAGAAGAAAAGAGAAAGAGAGAGAGGAGAGGAGAGGAGAGGAGAGGAGAGGAGAGGAGAAGAGAGAGAGAGAGAGAGAGAGAGAGAGAGGAGAGGAGAGGAGAGGAGAGGAGAGGAGAGGAGAGGGGAGGAGAGGAGAGACAAAGAAGGGAGGAAGGAAAGAAGGGAGGGAGGGAGGGAGAAAGGGAGGGAAAGATAAAAGAAAGAGAGAAAGAAAGAAAGAAAGAAAGAAAGAAAGAAAGAAAGAAAGAAAGAAAGAAAGAAAGAAAGAAAGGAAAAAGAGTAGAAAGAAGAGTAGAAAGAAAAAAAGTAGAAAGAAGAATGAAAGGAAAGTGGAAAGGTAAAGGAATGAGATGAAGGGAGGACTCTATATTATGCTAAATATCTAAACTATATGAAATGCTTTATAATGCTATAATTTCAATTTTTATAGCTTGAATTAGAAATCTATATCTGGTGAATATGATTCATGTGGTGGATAATTTTGCCATATATATACTTTTTTCCCCCCACAAATCTTTATTTGATTCAGGCCAGCAAAGTGCCTGGGGCCTAGGTGATAGATGACAATTTAGGTACCTAGTGAGCTTCAAATGGGACACTCCTAGAAAGTGGTTAGAATACTGTGGATGTATTTTTGGTTTTCAAAATGACTGGGAAGAACTACTTACTACCTTTTGGTGAGCAGGGCACAGAACAATGTAACATACTGAAGAACTGTCCCACCTGAAACAACAAAAGCACTTCCACTGAGAAACACTGGTGGGGGGCTCACATTGCAATCCATACCCCATTTTCCCAGCCTCTCTTGTCACTTATAGGTGGCTACAGTGCCCAGTTCTGACCAATGAAACCTCAACAGAAGTATGTGAGACGTTGAGGAAAAACTTTTTATTTCTATTGTGATGACATCCATTGAAGTCACCATTACTGTCCCCTTTGGTTCTTCTTCAAAAGCAGCCATCTGTGTCCAAGAGAACCAGAGAGGCACTGGCCACCACACTGTTGAAGAGTTGAACAGAATCCATACCTCCCTCCCTCCAGTTATGTGAGGAAAATAAACCCTTATTTGTTTAAGCCATGAAAGTCAGTTTTTCCATTACTTTTGGCACAACACATTTCTCACTGAAACTATAGTACTTTTATTTCAAGAAGGTCAAATTCAATGAAATAGCTCAAGGAAATTTTGGCTTAGAGGGAAATCTCCTGCTTGGAAGACATGACAATTTTCTCTTCCAAATTATCCTTATGCTTCATGGAGGATGGTGGTGACAAAGGGGAGAAAGGAGCCGGAGGAGGAGAAGGGGCCCCTAGTTTGGTGCATAATACACAGTTGAATGCCACCTCGTAGTGTCCAGTTGGCTGTGGGCTACCCCATTTCATGATAAAACAGCAAACATACAGGTAAGTCTCTGGGGTCAGAAAGACCTATGTGTTGACACACTTCGTAATGCTTGACGTTAATCATAAGGATAGTACTTAGCCTCAGATTCCTCATTTAAATAAGAAAAATAATGTGTTAAGATACTGGGCTTATTTGTATTTAGAGTTGGAAAACAGCTGTCTCTTAGGAAGATGGGAATACACTGATGAAATAACAAATAATCACACAGTGATTCAAGAATTTAGACAGAGGCATGCAAATTGTCATTTTCTCCCATACATTTATTCCATGCACTCTCCTGCAAACAACTTTTCACATGTGTTAAGTTAGTGGATTTATTTGTATTTAAAGTTGGAAAACAGCTGTCTCTTAGGAAGATGGGAATACACTGATGAATAACTATCAATCACACAGCGATTCAAGAATTTAGACAGCTATTCAAATTGTCATTTTCTCCCATGCATCTGGATATAAGTCTGGATAATTGTTAAATATTTGACCCATTTCCCTTATGACTTGCATGTATTCTTCCAGTAAATCAATATATTTGAAGAAAAAGTGTGTGAAAATAGATTTTATCATAGAATTTTACCTTTGTCTTTTGACTCAGAGCATGCACCCTAATTCAAAGAATTAATTGTTTTTTCATATTACTTTTGTTGAATTTTAATAATTAGTTCTTGAATCAATCTGGGATTCATTTTTATTATGTAAGGAATGATCTAAATTATTATTGTTTTTTTTGTTCGAAATAGACAACCAGTTTCCCCAGTGATGCTTAATGAAAAATCCTTCCTATTCTTCAATGATTTCCAATACCACTCTTATCCTGAATAAAATTCTTATATGTAACAAAGTTTGTTTCAGAATTATTTATTTGGTTTCATTGCTCTATGCTGAGTGATGCCCGTTTTACTAACTAACTAGATAATTCTCTCTTTATTAAATTTTTTTAAATGTCCCCTTGCTTTTATTTTCCAGATAATTTAGAAAGAGCTTGTTAATATATTTTGGTTTGAAAATCTGTTTATTTAAAAGGAATCTTCAATAAGTTTTATTAACAATCAGAAACTAAGAAATAGTATAACTACACTTAACATGTAAGTTTTCACAGGTTCCTGCAGAAAAATCGGAAGGAAAAGAGTACAATTAATTTACATAGATAATTATTAATAAATATTTGAAAAAAATTTTCATACTACTAATAAAACTTGAAATTAGAGCGATGATATACCATTTTCATGTAAAACTAGAAAAAAGTTAATACACAATGTTTCTATGTTGAAATAGCTTTCTCAAATAATCCTGGTGGGAGACAAATTTAATGCAATTGTTTAGAAAAGCAATTTGGAAATTCATCTCAGGAGATTTAAAAGGAGTTGACAAGGATTTTTATGTTTGTTTCTCAACTAGATTTTAAGATTTCTGAGCACAGATATTGTGTCTTCCTTGTCCATTTAGCCCTAAACTCCAAGCCCAGTGCCTGGAATGTAATAGGATCAATAGCAGCTTGTTGAATTGAATTCAACTGATCTTAACTGTGCTTTCTAGAGACAAACAAGAAAAATGAAACCAGCCTTCAAGTACATAAAAATTTTATGATTCCCTAAGAATCTTCTTTTCTCGACAGGATATTGGCCCAGTGTTTTCAGACTGCATGTCACTGGGAGTCTGCAGATGTGGTGCTGGGGGGTGTCAGGGACATGCGTGGAACAAGACTCTGCTATAATTTTTCTTGCCTTCAGCATAATACTACAACTAATGGAGATCACATGAGCTTTATAATATGATATTAGATAGAAAAAGCCACATTTGAACAATGATGTGTGTATTATGATTTGAATTACATATGTATGTGCTCAAAGCCTGGAAGAGAGTATGCAATAATTAAAGTTAAAATTGTATAAAAATGTACTAATTTTATATATACTTTTTTTGTTGCTGAAACAGTATAATGTAAAAACAATTTCTCCACTTTTGGCAACTAACAATATTGATTCATATGCAGTTTATATTTAACTAAAAGTCATCTGCCTTTTGCAAATAAACTGTTCTCGGGCCAGCTCTTTACATTTCCTTGATTTATATAATGGACATTTTTAACCTAGGATGGGATTTTATATTTGAAGTTTAATTGTGATATATTCAATCTTATTTTAGTCTGTGTATATCCTTTTGAATCTGGATTCTTAAAAATTAGCTTTCCTGCCCCGTTTTGGGTCACATGAAAATATTATGTCATTCATTTAAAACAATCAAACACACAAACACACAATTAAGTTAGATAAGACCAAGTATATATCATGCAAGCATGTATTTCAAGGTGATAGTGTTCAAATAATCATCTCTCTGTCCTTGCAAAAGTTATTTAATCATTGTACATGTTACCAGCTGTCTACTTCTCTATAACAAAAGACCGCAGACTGGGTAGCTTATAAACAATAGAGTTTTATGTCTCACAGTTCTTGAGGCTAGAAGTCTGAGAACAGGGTCCATGAATGGTTGGGTGAGGGGCCTTCTTGTAGGACAGACTTCTTGTTGTGTCTTCACTTGACAGAAAGGCCAACAGAGAGCTCTTCGGGGTGTCTTTTATAAGGGCACTGATCCCATTCATGATGGTTTTGCCCTTGTGACCTAGTCACCCTAAAAGGCCCCACCTCCTAATACTATCACATTATGCATTAGGGTTTCAACATATGAATTATGGGGTAACACACACATTCAGACTATAACACCAGCTTATTCTTCAAAGTTTTATGAGATTATTTTTCTGATTAACTTAGAAGAAATCAAGATACTCTATCATGGATATTGTTTTACCATTCAAGTAATACTTATAGAAACGACAACACCAAGATGGTTCAGTTCTGGTCACTTCAACAGAAAAGAATTGCATACACATTTTGAAGAGGTTTTGTAACTTGAATTCAAATAAGAATCTCCTAAACAATACAGTAATACCTTGGTTTGCGAGCACAATTTGTTCCGGAAACAAACTACTCGTATCGCAAGACATCACTCGTTTACCACATTAAAATATATTAGAAATGTTTGCTCATCTTGCAGAACACTCACAAACCACATTATTCGCAATCCAAGGTTTTACTGTATATATTTTTTAAATGCAGGTTCCAAGAACATTTTGATTCAGTAAACCTGGGGTACATCTCAGGAATTAGCAATTATAGTAAAGACTTCCCCGCCCTAGATTTTTATCCTACATAGTTGGTCCTCTGACCATACTTTTGAAAAATACTGGCAGTTATATGTTGTCGAGGAGGAAAAACTGTACTAATTTCAACCCAGAGAAATATGATGTGGGCACATATAAAATGCAATATCATCAATATTTATCAGGTACATACCCCACACATGAAATAAAAAAGAACAATTAACCCAACAGGGAATATATAATTTTACATTATGTGGTAAGACAACATACGAAGGGAATCGACAAGATGTGACAGTAAGTATAAAATTAAAGTGATTTGCACATAAGCCATGAGTCAGCAAACAATCATTGAATGCAATCACAATATAACAAGTAACAGGCAATAACAATCTAAGTACATAAAAATCACAAATGTTACAGTACTGAATTTAAATGTAAGAAAAATTTCTGACCATCTGCTGAGCATGTGATACTTATTTGTCTGCACATGTGGCTACGTCAACAACTGGAATATCCGTACATTTTTCTAAGAATTAGGAACCAGTTATATAATGGGTTTTTTTGACCCAGAGGCATTCTCTGTACATAGATGGGTCTCTATTTGGCTGCCAGGATTTTTCTATATATAAGAAAAAAATATATGAGATGTATATTTCTAAAGAGTATTGATTCTTGTTGCTGCCACTATTCACATTTTTTTTTATTCAGTTGTGTCTTCCTAGTACCCTACAAAATAAATGATTTTTCACTTTTATAGCACTACATGACTACATCCCACTCTTAATATTTTTCAAAATGCAAATTTGGTGGTGTAACTTCTTATTTTAAAGCCCTCCAGGATTCCCCCGTTACTCTTTGGACAAAGTTCAAATTCCAAACATGGCCTACACTGCCACTCTAGGCTGAGTCCTCCAGCCACCCCTCTCTCATGGTTCTTCCCACCAGCTCTTTACAGCCTAACCACAGTGAACCTGAAAGCACTCAGGAAGAGCTTGTTTCTGTACTGGATACCATCCTTAATGCTTTACATACCAAATTGCCTTTAATCTTCCCTGAAGGTTTTCAAGGTAGGACTAATTTCTTTTTATTTTCAAAAGCTGAGCATTTGAAAAGTGAAGTCACCTTTGCCATGTCACATAATGTCATATCAATTAGAAAATGATGAGGTTCTGATGTGAACTCAGAAAAGTGTAAATCCAAAGCTCGAATTCTCTACCATTGCACAGTGGGGCTTGCTCTTCAATTTCTTCAGATTTTCAGAGAGCCCTGGTTTTCTAGTCTTCAGGGTTTTTTCAACGCTGCTGAGAAAACTCTTCACGCCCCTGGAGTCCCCTTCACATCCTAGTTTGACCCACCCTTCCTCTGAGCCAGTTTAAGATCTGTGTGTATGTTCCATTTCCTCCAGTACAATGAATCATATTCTAATTATACAATTAGTTGTTTGACTCCATCAAAACATGTAGGTTTCATGAGAGCAGGGACTTCACACTGCTCTCCAGTAGCAATTATTTATTTTTCTATCAAACACAAAATGTGAATCCAGTTTTGGTTGATGACTGGAGTAGAGTTGGAAAGAAAGGAACGTGAGTAGACAAGGACATTTTGAACACCTGATATTGTGTTTTAACAACTTTTAAAGTCAACAATAAATCTACTCAACTAACTACACTGGTATACAGTGAGGAGTTAGGTTGTGTTAGTCATTAATCCACCAATAAGTAAAAAACACATAGTTCTACCTTTTAAAACATTATCAGCCAACTTTTTCAAATATCAAGTGCCGAATAGCTCAAAGTATGTTTTGCTTTGTAAACTTATGTTCCTATATATTTAGTGATGCTTGGCTAATGTTGCCTTTATTGTTAGGGCATCAGAATAAATCTTGATTGTGTACCTTTTTTTTTTTTTACATAACTATGAAATTATTCAAAGGCCAAACTTAGACAAAACCAAATTGAATGTGTTTTGTTTTACCAAGCACTTGCATTGAATTCTTTGCTTTCGATTAACCTTCACTCTGTGGTGAGACATCGTAGTGCTCATTAAGGAATACTGGTGCCAGACAACCTGAATTGGAGCTGCAGCTCATTCGCTGCATAACCTGGGAAAATTTACATAATCTTTCTATGCCTCAACTACTCCTGTATAAACTATAGATAGATAAACATTCGTGTCTCCCTCATATGATTGCTGGGAGGATTAAGTAAATTAGAATATATGTTAAATCATCTCAGAAAAAAACCAACACATAGAAGTTCTATGCATTGTTTGCTCTTACGATGTTTCCTATTTGTACATTTAACATCATATTTAGACATATAAAACATTAGTTAATCAAGTTACTCATTCATTATCAAAATTTTAAAATATAAAATATGTAAAATATATAAAGTATAAAAAATATAACTAAAGCTAACTGGGATAATTTCATGTACAGAATGGTATTCTTCCAAACTTAAATTGATTGCTACTGAAATTATAAAGGAAAATAACTTTGACTAGTCTCTGAATTAAATTACATTATGTGAAACATGTAAAATGTATGACAACAACACATATGATCATCAAATCACACTTTGGTCACAATGGCTTTTCAGTGACCATGAACTTGACTTCGCTGTGATCTTTGTAGTTGCATTAAAGTTGACCCTTTAAAATGCATGCTCAGATTATCTCTGAGGGAGCTAGGCTCCAGGACAGCTTACATCAAAGAATGTAAAGGTAGGGGCCGGGTGAGTGGCTCAGTTGGTTAAGAGCTCACTCAAGGGTTTGAGCTCTGAGCAACAGCGGTTCGATTCCAGCCCGAGCTGAGTTGCCACTGAGCTGTCAACAGGTGGCAGGATGGCTCAGCTAAAATAAAATTAAAAAAAAAAAAAGTGTGTAAAGGTTTATCCCAGGTGCCGTGGTAGGGTATATGTATTCTTTTCGCCCACCTGAGCGACAGAACCTCTTGTCTCCTGAGACTGAAGGTGGGTGAACACCACTCACTGCACTATGGCATATGGTTTCATACAATTCACAGGGCAGAATTCGCAGCCAAGTGTTGTGTGACTACGAAAGCTTGCATGCACAATAAATGACAACAAACTCAATTAAAATGTTTTGCTTAAAAGAGAAAAAAAAAGTTATTACATAAGTTTTTCAAAGGCCTGCCAGATATCACTCAAAGCCCTTGCTTCACTCTTGGAAGCTGCAAGCGCTGAGGCTGAATGTTCCAGAAGTCACTGGAGCATATCCAGCTTCTCCTCTCATTGTTGCCAGTCCTCCTATTATTTCATAAGGCAACAACACAGGAGTGGGAAGAGCAGTTCTCCTGTTACTGTCTTATCTTTCTCTAAACAGAGCGTATACAAAGAGATAATATAATGCACACACAGTCATACACACACACGTGCTGTCTCACCCATCTGGTCCTGCCTCTCTTTCCCAAGTGTCTGTAAAACTGAGATTGAACTTGCAAATTACACATCAGCAGCAAATGAACAGACCTGGGAATGAGCAGAAATTCAAAGGGTCCCAGCAGGACTATTGGAAGGTCATTTCTTAGGCTCTTTTTTTTCACCAGTCATTGCAAATATTACATTAAATTACCATTAATGATATTGAAATTACTTATACTCTATTATTACATTACAGTACTATTAAAAATATTGAAACATATTCATGCTTTAACTTGACATTATTGTATTGGGTTGTCAGAAAAGTCATGACGCATTTTTGCAACGAAAAACAGAAAATATACGTCATGACTTTTCTGACAACCCAAAGTATCCAAAATGTCAAAAAAATTTTAAATGGAAATGTCTTAATTTGATTTTAGCTATAATTCTCTCACCTGTATTCTGAACATTGCTCAGCTAATGCATATGGTTATTTAACTAAAATTATTTGGGGTTTCATGAAACTGATATATTTCATAATTTCTAATTAGGAAAGAAGATCAAAGGCTTGAGATTTTAACCATAAAAAAACACAATTCATGAACTTCATTTAAAATTATCCATTGTTATAAATTTTAGGGTAATGTGATTTGCATATTAATAGGATATACAAGTATTCGTAGATAAAACTTATCAATAGAGAATTACCCTGCTAAATTTAATACTATGTTGCTATATGTTAGTGAGGATATTTAAAATATTTTTATACTACATTTTTTCATGGTAAAAATTATAGTTAAATATCTCTCCTGGAGAAACCTTCTTTCCACTTTTTTTTTTTTTAAGTAAATATCTCAACTTGTTCCAGAAAGGATTCTGGATTGGATGGCACACATAGTATAGCATGAAAGGAATGTTATAGAGAACCTCATAAAAATGAGCTAATGTCATATTGGCTTCCCTGTTAATTTCACTAAAGAAAGCAACCAGCAGACATTAGGAGAAATCAGAACAGAAATTTCTTATATAAATTATATATCCAAATTCTGAAGGTGCTGCATGGACAGCCAGTTAGAAAAACATCATTCTTTTTCTTGAGAATTAGTCTTGATGTTCAAACTTTCATAGTTGTGCTTTTCTCCCCCTTTGTTTTTGCTCAGCCATTGGAAGTTAATGATCTGTGTATACAAATCTATGGGAGAGTGTGTGTGTGTGTGTGTGTGTGTGTGTGTGTGTGTGTGTACATGTGTAAATATGCACACAAGTTCTGTTTATTAAAATGTTGCTGAGCTCTATCCATTCAGGCTCTCACATGCCAAGCAGAGAACAGAAAACTCAAGCTGCAGCTCTCAGACCAGGGTCATGTTTATTTCTTTCTTTCTTTTATAGATTAAAGCTTGCTCTCTCTATATAAAATATACTTTCACATGTAAAAAATCAAAACAGGCAAAGAAGCAACAGTTATGTAGGCATATATTTGCTGCTCGTGGTGCTGGAAAAAATAAAAATGAAGTGATGTGTCAGTGGCTAAAAACATTTCTGCAACCTTGCCAAGAGAAGTCTAGGAATATGTCATGTATACACTTGAACTGTTTGTTCTTGAGCTTGCTTTAAGAATGTAAGCATGGCTAAGTGTCCCAGCTTTAAGCCCTAGAGACCGATCACTTTCTTTTGTAATGAAAACATGAAAAACTGTGGACAATATTCACATATCCCTCCAGAAATGACACACATTATTTTTGCCTTCTGTGATCATGAGTGTTTGAGATACAAGATAGTTAAGAGTGAAAGGATGTTTTGAAATAATCTTCTGGGATTCTTTAAAACTTAATAAACAAAAGTATTTTGTGTAGATGGTCAAGTGTTCAACTTTTCTATATAGTATGAATTTATATAGAGAAGCCAGAAAGTATCATTAAACAATAATGTATACATTAAAACTAAAATTTATAATAGGTAAGTTATATATGTCTTGCAATATTTAGATATGCCAGAGATAAATACAAATACTAAGAACTTCAAACACTATTTAATTTTAATTACTTAGTTGATTTTGTCATAGCCAATTATTTTCTAATCACAAAAGTATGTTTCTATCTCTTTAAAAGTTAGGTGGAGAATGAATTACATCAACAAATTAATTAAACTTTACTTATATGACAAACTCCAGTTGAAAAATTAAAAACAAATGTATTAAAAATAACCAAAGCTACAATAATAATTTGTGATTGAATATACAGTATAAAATATGTAAATTATGACATCAATAGTATTAAACATTTCTAATACTAGAACTTCCTTCATGATTTCATGCTCACTTCAATATATCATTAAGGATTTTGATAAAGAAATCAATAAGAAAGAGATTCAAACTCTTATACAGAGTTCCCAACTTTCTTTTCCTCAAATACATTGTTCCAAATTTTCCTTTCTTCAAATCTTTGTTATTGTACATGCAATTTTAGATGTCATGATTAACAAATAATAACTCAATCTAATATTAAGCACTTTAGGATTTTCTGTATATTTGAAATAGTTTTAAATTCATTTGCAAAATAATAACTTAGTAAACAATTAATATGCAACACATCTATTTATATTATTTAGAAATATAATCCCATTAAACTTGGAGCAAACTTAATGATTAATTTGTCACAATTTTTAGGAGTCCAAAGATGTGAATGGTTCTCAATAACAGATCTCTGATGATAAACAGAAGTATTGCAACATGCAGAATTTCGTTGCTTATTAAAACGGGTAATGAGAGAGAAAATCTGTGGTGGCTTATCTTATTCTCATGCATAGACAGTCTAAAAATGTTTAGTTACCTGTCATTTTATACAATAATGAAAGAGGAAATACAAATAATTTATATCAGCTTCCTTTCTCTTTCCCTCCTCTCCAGCCTTATTTCCTGCTTCTTTGCTGCTCACATAATCTATATGGGCTATACTGAAATACTGGCCTAAATATTTCATACCTCCCTATAATTGCACTTATTTTCACCTATGTCTATAATATCTTCCTCCCACTATTGTTTATTGAGATAATACCTTTCCCCTACTCCCCACCGCCGTTCAAGAGTCAGATAGTTTGTGAATCTTTCTCTGAGTTCACCCTTGGTCACATTAGAAGTTGTACATAGTAAATGTCACTTTGTATTATATATATTGGTTTGCATGTATGTTTGCCTACTAAGACTGCAGGCTTCTTCAGGTCATGGGTTTTTCATTTCCACATACCTGGTGCTTTGTGTAATATACGGCACATGGTAGGTACTCGGTTGATTGAATGATAGATATTTTTGCTAGTTGAGTAAAACTTCTTGGACTACTTCCTTGAATCACAACAATCTAACAGAACAACTCTGATGGCAAAGAATCTGTTGCTATTGTATTAGATTTGAGTTACCGCCATGATGTTCTAGCTCAGAAGAGTTCACCTAATATTAGTTTTTCTCCATTAAGACTTATTTTTTCACTGGAATCCATATTGTCTTGTGTTTTAGCTTGACAAGTTTAAGAGAACAAAGTCAAAAGAAAGAATTTGTCTTACTAGTAACCTATCTGCTTTTTCCCCTAGTAAATTATTTTTTCCAAACATTATTTAATCCAGTATCCTACCCCATTTCCCATTCACATCTCCATTCCTCTTCCTTTCTTCTCTTTCTCTTCTTCCTCCTCCTTTTTCCTCCTTCCTCGCTCTCTCTCCCACTCCTTCTCTGTCTCCTTCTCCTTCTTTCCAACCAGTAATTTTTACGCATGTGCTGTATTTTCCTATAGGTCCACTTTTTTCTACTTTGCTCTTCCCCAAAAGGGTCTTCATTATTAATTTTGTCCATCACCATGAAATCCCAAACAATATCATCTCCCAAAAGGAGAATTATTTTTAAGTGAAGGAGATGGAACAATGCATGCATAGCCACAAATTTTACTGATCTTACCACGTGCCCATAACCCAAGAGCTTCTGGCTTATTGTAACAATGTCATGGCCAACTAAGGACTCAGTTAACTCACCAAACAGAAAACAACAATCTATAGGTTAAAGTTCTGTCCTACAAGCCAAGTTATACGACTCAAACCAGTGCCTACTATCATTTTCATAGCCAGGACATGGGAAAAGAGCTAAACTACAGAGGTAAGAATATTTTCTTTTCTATTACCAAAACAACTCAAAGAAGTTCACTTCCAGTCTCCACAACCTTACATTAAGTGCGTTTGGAGTTGTATTCCTTAGGGAAGAAATGCTTCCATCAGGGAACAGAGTCATGGTCGATTTATTTGGAACCTGACACTTTTCTCTTGGCCATTCAGGGCTCCTCACACCATTGAGCCGATTCAAAGAGAAGGAGCTCACATTGACTGAAGTGATTGATCCCAATAACAATGGTAACATGATTTCCTGTTACCCAATTGGGACATGGAGGGCTATGTGTAGAGCTCGGGGGATTTACTGGGTCGCTTACTGGTACTCGCTTTCGCAAGAGCTCTGGTCAATAGAAACTATAGTGACACAGTAAAGAAAGGACCACCATGGACTGAGATCATGCAAGATTATGACACCAGGTAAAGAACTCCATACAGCTGCGGTGCTGGCAGAGGTAAAATAAACTTGTATTGAGGAGTGAAGAAAGGTGACTGTAAGTACCAAAGTAGGGCTCACGACTAGCAACAGAAATGAGGAGAGCAGCAGTATTTTATTATGCGAGTTACTTGCTTATTTTTCACCCCCACCTCTCCCTCACTTTCTTACCTTACGTGAGCACATTGGTGACGCCTTTCATTTTAAGTTTCAGGTGCGTAAATCACTGAATTGTCACCAACATGGCTAATGGGAATACGTGTGATCCCTGTGTCAGGCACATAACACTTAATCTGAACAAAAAACAAGACTGGGAGCAGAAGGATGAACCCTGCAGGATCGCCCCCCTTTGTTTGTCCAGCTCCACCCTCCATCTTTCTCCACCCTGCTCTGCATCCTCGGAAGCTGACCTGTATAAAAGGCATCAGTGAGTTCTCTCACCTTCTGCCTACCAGACAAGATCAGTGAATAGGACTCAACAACAGATCAGGAGAAGGGAGAAGGGAGAGATGAAGTACCTATTTCCTAATTTCTTTCCTGTGGGTAGACTCTCTTCTTCTGTCAAAGGCAACAGCTTCTGTAAGACAACCCCTTCATCAGTTTTTCTTCTTCATTCTAGTAACCACTCTTTCCTCTTGTCACTTTAGTGACCTTTAAGGCTTGGGGTGTAAGCTTACCCCCCATTTTTACTAACCCCAGGGTATTATTCCACCTTAAGTTGGTTTCCCTGAACTTGGTTCACACTGTTGGAATCACCGCCCCACCTTTATTAAAATTTCTTTGATTAACGTTATCTTTATGCCAAGAGAATCGACTTATTTCAATATTCAGAAATTATGTCCATAGCTAAATCATATTTATCAAATACTCCATTTTCTTTTATAATACAGTATGCTGAGCAATCTTTTTCCAATATACAATTGAAACAAGAGTAAAGATATATTATGAAAATAAGTAAATAAACCCATCAGAATGCTAAAAGTAAAAACTGTCTGCCATGATCAGACAGCAAATGTTAACAAGACTTTAGAAGACAGTAATGAAACCGGGTTGTATACAAGTATAATCTAGATCAAAGAAATCACATCTTCGCATATGAGTGGTTGAAGGCTGTAGGTGATTGGAAGTGTTCTCAGTGGCAAAAAACTAAAATCAAGTGGCTCAAAATCTGTAGCTATAAATTACAGAGAGCAGGAGAGAGCTCTAGGTGACCTGGAGTGAATTTAAGTAAAGGCTCATTCACAGAACTGCTGAGTTATTATTATATTCTCGTTATGTGCAGAGCAGCTAACTATAGACTTTTGCCCATTTGAGGATCTCACCTGAAATCTGAGCAGACGATGCTCCTGAATGCTCCCACAATGGCAGTTGCAGTGCCTGAGAACAGAGGCAGAAAACGGCAGTGGATGTCTCTGGAGCTGTGCAATGGAGCTGGGCGTTGGGAATAGAGAAGGAGAAGCAGTTCTACCCAAAATAAAAGAAATCAAGCGCTCCACCCTTACGGTCACTGCCAGCCTGCCTGCTCTAAAGGGAGCCTTTAATCTAAGGAGAGGCTGTCTGGCAATGGGACTAACTCAATCAGGCCTCTTCCCACACAGGAAAGGGCCTGAGGGCAACAGACCTACAATCTGACGAGCAAACCCTGCTGGCAAAGAGATTCACCAGCTCAGCAGCAATTTCCTAAGTGTTAGTGATACACTGAGCTTCACCAGTTATAAAATCCCCTCAGAGAAAACCGAGTAATTACAGAAGAAATGGAGACAATGCAAAAAATATAAATAATTTTTAGAAATCCCTGTTAGTATCCTCAGAGAGACCAAGGGATGGTGTACAACGAAATTAAGAATAGGTTGCCATAAAAAAGAACAATAAAAGAACAAAAAGCAATTTTTGGAAATTAAAAGTTATGTTTTCCAAAATTAATTGAAAAGAATCGATAAGAATACTTAACAAAATGGGCAATTCTAGATTAGTAATCTGAAAGATAAAGACAAAGATATCTTCCAGAATACAAAATTTAAAACACTTAGAAATGGAAAATATTAGAAAATTTAAATGTCAATTAGTTATGTCCAGAAGGTCCAACATATATCTATTGGAAGACCTGAAAGAAAGAAAAGAGACAATTGATAGATATAAAAAGTCACGGACATAATAGAAAATAAATCTCTAAGAAAAAAACTCAAATTGAAGCACTCCACATTTACAGGAAAAATGAAGAGGTACACACTCAGAGACAGAACGTGAAATTTTAGAAATCCAACCACAAAATAAAAACCATAAAATTGTTTCTGATGGAGAAAAAAGTAACCTACAAAGGAAGGAGGATCAGACTAGCACCAGACTTCCCATTAGTACCATTACATGTCAGAAAAAACATATTTAATGTAGAATTCCATGTACAGGGAATTTTTCATTTAAATATGAAAAGGAATTAAAAAGAAAACATTTTAGGTTGCAAGATCCTCCTGTTCATGAGTCTCTTCTTAAAAATAAAAATGTATGTGTGTGTATATATATATATATATATATATATATATATAAAATTTATTTATTTATATATTTTTTAAATTTACAGTTATAATCCAGAAAAACAAAAAAAGAAACAAGAAATGTCATGCATCTGAACCAAACTGAAAAGTGCACAAAAGAAAATCAAAGGGTGATTTGAAGAAGAACTAATATGGCACAAAAATTTCTTCAGGAAGAAAATAAATCTTATTACCCAAGTTGTATGATTAAGAATCACCTGTTAGTTCTAATAAGATAAAGACCATACATATATATATATATATATATATATATATATATATAATATATATGTATAATATATATGTATAATATATATATATAATTATATACATATGTATTAATATGTATAAATATGTATGTATAATTTTCTTTCAATAGACAACAACAAAGTCAAAAAATCCAGGGAAAAAATAAGTTGTACAAGAGTTGTGTGATCCCAATACAAAGGCAATTGATTGAGTGAAGGAAAAAATAACCGATTTGACACTGAATTACAATATACTGAGCAACACTGTGCTAGATATTTTTCAACATGTTAAAAAATTTAATTTTCATGAGTCTTGTAACAAGCATTATGATCATATAATAAATGAACAGAGAATCCAATTGACTCTTGAGGTATTTGAATCCCTTGCCCAAATCTCCCAGATAATAAGGAAGGAAGTAGGATCTAGTATCTGGAGGCAGAATGGACAAATTGTGGAACAGTGATTTTCATGACACTAAATTTAAATATAATTCAGGTGCTATTTTTTAAAGATATTAAAAGGATCTTTATTCAAGAGGAAAATTGGATTAGAAAATGAATTTATTTTTTATTCATCTTATTCAACAAGTATTTATCAAGCTAATATTATGGGTCAGGCAACATATTGGAATACAAATAAAAATAAAACGTCTCAGCTTTCAAGAGGCACACAGTTTAGTATATGATTAAACAAACATTGAAGCATGCTAGTAATCAACTGCATTATTTCTGAGATCCTTTCTTTGCCCATTGCTACTCTAGAGATTCTCAAAATTTTTGATCTGGTAATCCCACATCAGCCTTCTGAACTAAAAATGTTGTAAACAAATGAAAGACTATTGTCTATAAATAAATCAGCACAATTGAAATTATTCCAGTTTTCAATACTTTATAATGGTGCTTCCAGATCCTTCTTATCCTATAAAACGCTTGTGAAAAGGGACACTCGAAAGAAGCAATGGGCCCACAGGACTGAAGAAATTCAGAAGGATATGAAGACGGAAAGAGAAAGACGGCCCTGGAAACTACATGCTTAATTACGATCATACAGAGGGAGGAGAAATTGAAAAGCATCATTTCTTGTGATGCTCACAAACAACCTGTAACCCAGCAAGGGGATTTCACATGGTGTGATCTTTGAAGAAAACGGAAGTTTCTGGTTCTATAATACATTATTCTGACATTTAATATTTAATGGGTTTTGTATGACTCAACTTTGTCCAGTAATGTTATTCAGCGTTTAAAAAGGCATAAACTTTATTGTAGACACATTTATTCCCAGAAGTGACCTGCTTGCAAATAGAAACTTTCGGTTAATTAATCTCTTTGAATCGTAGGATTTAAGGGACTCAAGCGTGAACGGAAAAACCAAGGAAGTCCGTAAAACATTAACCACTGTGTTAGACCAGGAATGACAATTTTAAACAATATTTTATGCCCCATTAACTCATTAAGTTTTTTATCAACTCAAGTTGAGTAACCAGTTCAAAACCTTGATCACATTCTGGACATGCCGATTACATATACTTAAGATATAATCTCTTTTGTTACAGTAGGTGACATATATTCTTTTCAAAAGAATAAATACAACACAGAAAAAAGTAAGGTCACTTACATGGAGGATTTATAGTTTAATTTTTTTTCATAAACCATGTTCATATTTCAGTTGATTGTTACATTTGTTTTGTGTTTTCTGTGAAGTTGCTCGTTTCATAATTACCTTATGGAAACGACTGTAACAAATGGTGAATAATCAGTCTTTTGAAAATTAGAGTATTGACATGTATATAATCTGCCCTATCATCTAAAACCATTTTCCGTGAAACAACAGTGTGTTTGTTTCAATAGAGCATGTAAAAAACTATGGCCCACTAAGCTGCCATTAAAAAATAGAATATTTCCTGAATCAAATACCGTACAGGGATAATGCCATTTAAATCTATACACTAGACTACTACTATTATTCTATTATTCTCACATTGGCAATGAGGAGTGTAAGGTCAAGGAGACCCTGTGATTTGCCAAGGCCACTCAGCGTGTGAGAGATGGAATCAGGACTTCATCCAGCAGGCGGTCAGATCCCAGAGCTTCAACCTTTAAATAGCATGCTGAACTGAGATGTGTTCTCCTGCCACACTAAACACTAGTAATTGTGATGTAACAAAACTGTCAGCATGGGGTAATCATATTTTCTAAACACACATACATGCACGCACGCACGCACGCACGCCCAGGAAAATGACTAAAATGCTATACACCAAAATAGTGATAATTATTACTAAATAGTGAGATTATAGGTACCCCTTTTTGTTCATTATGCTTTTTTGTGTTTCCCACTTTCTACATCAATATTGACTCTTTCTAACAAGAAGTTTGTTAATTAGCTCAGACATCTTGAAATCATTCTTTCCTTATATTGTTAATACTAATACATTTTGGATGTAATCTTATGATGATGTAAATGTATCATTGCAATATAAACAAAACAATTTTTTTACTTGATCTGGTAAAGTCTAAGTTTAATACCTGTTTTAGCGATATAAGGATTACTAGGAAATATTCTGGTCTGAAAACATTTTTCACACCTGTCAGTTGTGTACTTGCTCCAAGGGATAAATATCATTCAACTACAAATTCAACTACTTTTGGATTAGATTACAACTGCTATTGGATTAGGTTACAACTACTACTGGATTACAGTATTCCTGAACAGTATCTAGTTGTTTTGTGTTTTAAGTAAGATAAATTACTTATCTATTGCATGGCAGAATAAACACAAAAAGTATTAGCTAAGTATATAATATATACATATTAGCTGCCTATATATGAAAAAGACTATCCAAAAAATTAAGTATTTATTCTTGGAAAATAACATTTTAATTTTCTCCTCTCTCTCTCTCTCTCTCTCTCTCTCTCTCTCTCTCTCTCTATATATA
>NW_017731583.1:530238-539628 GCF_001890085.2 Hipposideros armiger
ACATATGTGTATATATTTGATCTTTAACTCAACCAACATTCTTTAACTCAACTAACATTTACTAAGTATCAACTATCTTTGAGACCCATTTGCAGATGATCAGATTCATCAGTGAACAAGGCAATAATTTCTGCTTTCATGAAGCTTACGTTCTAGCAGCCATATGTGTAAGAAATCTCAGGGAGCTAGCTAGCATCCCCCCTAGACTGTCAACTTCTGGAGGCTGAGTCTTTTCACCTCCGTCACTAAGCATAGGCCCTAAAACAAAAGAAAAGTTCTATGTACATCTGTTAAATTAATCTGAATATCAAGAAATAACATAATACAAGTCAGTCTATTCTTACCTTCCTTCCATAGTTATCTTGTTGTCATTTAAATACAAGGATTTAACATACTAGGAAGCCACTTACTTTCTTATTCTCTCTGCCTCTCATGCATCTTATCTATAAAAACAGCAATCACTAAAATGCCTTCTACCAAACATTTTGAAATATTATTATTCACATTCCCAATGACTCACCTTGTTTCTGAAATGATATATACATGAGTACTCTCAGCCTCTGGGAATATTAGACAACAAAATACACACATGTGAGGATGAGGCATATTGGGACAAAGCATCAGGGCATTAAACGTACTTACACAATTAAAGTGTTTCTTTTATATAAGATATAGACATGCCTTCCATGTAGTTTGCTAACAGAACTAATTTGGTAGCATATACCATTTCCGGAAATATAATTCAAAGCAAATGCATAAAAAATTCATCATCTTTTATGACACAGGCAAACACAATTTTAAACCAGGGATAAATGTGGGAATTGACAACCAAAATGATAAAATGAGTGCGGGAACTGTGTGCAAAACCTATTTTTACTGGGGAGAAAGTGAATATTTTCATGAGCCTAAACATGTTCTTGGCCCCAGAAGCAGAATTCATCTAAATGAAAACCATTATAATGGCTGGTTCCATATAACAAGTGTAATATGTCCTGGCATGTAGCCTATAGTAACAGTGGTTGCCTGATCCAGTTACCGTGAATTTTATTAAATGAGAAGTTCTGTCTAACATATGCTTTCACCAGCCAAGCTATGTAAGGAGCGAGTCTCTTAAACAAAGACATTGTTGTTTTAGTATTATCATTTTGGGATTATTGTATCTGAATATGATATAAGCTGTTCTTAAACTTTAATAGGCTTTCGCAAAATATTGAATCAAGGTTTGTGGAGCTAAGTTTTGAAGAGGATGAAGGTCCAAGGAGTTCATAATGGGAGAGACAATATCATTTAGGGACTAAAGAGCTAATGTGTGCAACAAAGGTGATATTCGTGAGTAAAAATCAGAATAAAGAAAATGGAATATAATATATAATTGAAATTGTGCATTTTAGCAAACATAAACAAATGTTTAAAATAATGCATCTATGCAACATTCACCCCCTTAGGAATCGGTGTGCCTTAAAATTATATCTATATGTAAGGAAGTCATTTTGATGCATTCATTAAATTGCAATGCTACCTGCGTATGCTGAGCTTTTATTAGCAATGCAAATAACATGAAAATCTTAAAAGAAACATGCCATTTCAATAATACAGGATGAGAAGCAAGAAGCTCTTTGATAATGAATATGAGGAAGGAAGTTGACCCAAACTTCAGAGTCTTGGAAACTGTGTAGGAATCAGCTATTCAGGTTGGTAGTTTCATTGTTCACTTACTAGACAGCCTTGAAAGTTTAATAATCAACCACAGAGCCTATTTATAGGATTTTTAAAACATGGCCCTTCTTGAGAGCTCTGGGCTGTTTATCGTAGGCTCTCAGGGTTGACAAGGTCGCGTAGAATTCCTGTGTGAAAAGAAACTGTAACCTCAGGGTCCGCATTCCCCAGGTTGACGTGAACGTCCACTGGCTGTGAGAATGTGATAAAAACAGCCTGGACATGTTAGCTTCCTCAGATCCTGCAAAGCCTCCCTTTGAAGGCTTTTTCACCTAGGTGCAATCCTGCCACCCTTCCATTAACACATGATTGCTCAATTATCTCAAAAGCTTCTAATAGGGTTAAGTGAATTTACCTCAGCAAAGCAGACTCTTCCAAGTGGCTACCATGCACTTACGAAGGCATGACCAGGTCACATGGAAACGCCGTAGAAGATTTACTGGGGTTCTTAGCTGCATGCATCGCTCCCCCACTTTACTTCAAGCCATCTACCACACTATGAACGTGTTTTCGTTTTGTAATAATGAACATCTGCAAAGCATCCTTGCCAAAATAAATAAAATTAAGCAGATGATTCTGCGGGGTTATGCTAAACATTTTTTTTAAAAAACAGGTTCAGATTTCTTTCTAAGGGAGTACAAAATGTCTCCATATGCTGGTTCTTGTTTATTATTGTGCGTGTGAAAGAGAGAGAGAAAGAAATGCAAAGCTAAGAAAGAGAAAGACAAAGTCATAGTGATAGAGTCACCAAAAGCTAGTTAACTCCTTTTTTTAAATGATCTTATTTTGTTTGCAATACAAACCGGGGGGGGGGGGGGGTGAGGGGGGCTGTGTTCTCGTTAAAAAGAGTTTCAATAGATATTGTCTAAAATGTTTTTATTTCTGTCCAGAAGATGAAAGCCGGCCTGTTTTAGTGTAGAACCTGCTGGAAGTGTTTTGTTCTTCACTGTTATCAGTTTGTTCCTGGCGATATAGTAAAATCCTGTTATGCTGTGCGAGTGCTTCTTTTCTGGATTTACATGGGCAAAGCAAACATGTACAAACACACCAAGAAAGGGCAACAAAAGGCTGACTCTTTTCACTGGTTCACAGATGTGAGACAATCAAGACAGAAATGTTGACATATCCATGCTGGTTAAAAACTATTGTGTTTCATAGTAATAGTTACACCAGAATACTTTGGTCCCCTTATACAAGATGCAACTTTCCTTTCTTTCTTCGCTTTCAAATTGTCTATGCCCTTTGGTTTTAGAAGTGTTTCTCATTATCAGTATGCAGTTAGAATTTTATTCTCTTACCTAGTCTGGAAAACATTATCTTTAATGGGGTCATTTATTTCACTTACTTAATGTAATCACTGATTTATCACTGTGCTTACTTGAATCTCCCACCTTAACTGGTGTTTTCTGTCTCGTGCCTGTTCTGCGTTAATTTTTCTCTCCCTTTGGGTTTTTCTTATGATTTCTTTTTTTTTTCATATTCCATCAGATCTCTTTTCCATTCCTGATTTATATATTATTGTCACTGTGCGTTTTAAGACATTTTTTTTCAACCGCAAGACACTATTATTGTTTTATAAATACATATTCATTTAGATCAGTTGGTTCTCAACAGAGACAATTTTGCCCTCCTGGAACATTTAGCAATGTCTAGTTATTGCTTGTCATAACTGGGGGTCAGGAGACATGAGATGCTACTGGCATCTAGTGGGGAGAGGCCAAAGATACTGCTAAACATCTTAAGATGAACAGGACAGCTCTTCACAGCAAAGAATATCCAGCTCAAAATGTCAACAGTGCTGGTGTTGAGAAACCCTGATTCAGATTCACCACTATCTTTGCACTTCATTTTTCTTATTTCTCATACTTTCCATATGAGCTCACTATCCTTATACCTGAGTTAAGGATTAAAGGTCTATTCTTAACACATTCTCTCTCTCTCTCTCTCTCTCTCTCTCTCTCTCTCTCTCTCTCTCTCTCTCTCTNTTTTTTTTTTAATTTCATGGAAGCTCTCTTCATATTTTTTAAATTCGATGGAACTCTACTTAACTAATTTGCTTAACTCCTTTTATTTACCCTATAAAACATCCTGTGCTAGTTTGCTTACACACTGCTACCCTCTCCATTTGAGTTTTAGCTCCCAAATCAATTATGTTTTCCTTAAACCTGCTTATTCTATTCATTCCTATTATTTTAATCCTATACATTAATTCATACATAACAGATTAAATATATTTAGAAAAAGGTGAATTCACTGAAAACAATTGAATAATTTGGGAAAACTAAATAAAAATGAGTTTGTAAAAGAATTGTTGTTGATTTTAGGTGTGAACAAGTAAAAAGGCTTGGAGAAAAATTAAAACCTAAGAAGATTTTATATTTAAATTGCATGGTAATATTCATATATTCTTATTCTATTTTTAAAATTGTCAAACAATGTCTTCTACAGACAAACATGATATTATTAATAAACACAATGTATTTTAAATATATGTTAAACATGTGACTTAAAATAACTGGTATTATATGAAAATACTTGGTACTCTATGTTTTATCTACAAAAATATTTTACAACATGTGTAATCAGTTTTTTTAAACTTATTTTGCAGGCAAGCATGCTCATTTTAAAGCAATAATTTTGGATTTTATCACTAGAATTAACACCATATGACATGTACATAAAAATAAATTACAGTAAATACAGATATAGAATTACTATGATGTGATGAAATATCAACTCATTTGAAAGACTAAAATTTAAGATTACTGAATGTAAGACAGACTTAATTATGCGATATTAATTACATCTGTGATTTTCATAAATTTGATTTCATATTTTACTCACGTGTAAAGAAGTCATGAATTTTACAGCTTAATAAATATTGCAAAATATTTCCCAAGGCAATTTTTATTAGAAATATAACTTTGAGAAATCATAAAATGTCACACACGGAGCCTTTGTGAACCCACCCATCAAAGAGGTTTTCCAACCTAGCATGTTGATGTGTTAAATTTAAATGAATGCTGACCACCTGAGCTTAAGAGATAGCCAGTCCAATCCACATGAGTTTAACAAATTATGGGTAGCTTTAAGGAAAATGATCTTGAATTTAATACAGTTTTAATCATTTTAAAAACAGTCAGAACTTTCAAAAACATTTAGATATCTACATCATCGAAATAATTGGCTTCCCTGAATTGATGACATTTTTAACACCTAAATATTTAATAGAGATTGGCATACAATATTATTGGTTGTCACATGATAAAACACACTCAATTCCTTGAAACTCCATTTTAGTATTGAAATAATCTCTAGAGTTTTAATCATTTTGTGCTTGAAAATGTCATTTAACTGAAGTAGTTATCACACATTTAGTAGTTCCCAAAAGTTATTAATTATGTAACCCAATTTTTATTTTTCTTTAAACAATATTTTCCTTAGTAAAAATTATTACACAGTAAGAAAGAAATTAACATAACTGTTTCCCCACTTTCCTAACCCATTCTCCCTTGAAAATAAACTTAGGAGTGAGTAGTTATACTCAGCGTTAAGTGGGACAATGTCACATGTAAGAATCCCTAGGATGAGTAGTGAAAAGGGCACAAATACCTTTTATGTTCTATTTCAAATGAATATTGAAAGATAAGCATGAGAAGAAAAGCGATTACAAATTTTTGAGGGAAGAAAATGTGGCCTACAAATAGTTAAGAAGGGAATGATAAAAAAAAAAACCAAAAGAGCAGGTCTGTACAAATGCTGAAAGAAAAGTGCTAAATAAGAAAGAGCTGTGGCCCAGATGGTAGGCTGCTTTCACACCATAAATCTAAAAGTCCTTCATATAGAGTATATGCGCTCCGAGATGCCAAAGAGTGCATTAAGATATCTTGGCTCTAATTGTGGCCTCTGTAAATGGCAGCACATTTATCATGCTGTTTAGGCGCCACACTACTTAAAGCCACAGCAAAGGATTTATCTCCTTCTGGGTTGTGTTTGGGGTCAATAGCATCCCCGAAAAGGTTTCTTCAACTTTCAAGTCACTCTCCATTTTACTCAATCTTAATCAACACATGTGGCTTTTTGGATCCTCATATAAAAATGAATTTAAATTAAATTAATTAATGATTTATGAAATGTAAAGTCACTTCGTTTATTGATGATTCTTTAGTTTATTGATGATTCTATCATTTGAGAGTTATTTGAGTAAAACTACAAGGAACAGAATGAAATGTGCCTTCTAGGAAGCATAAAAAATGAGCTACTTTTTAACAGAAATTCAATATTTTATTAGAAGCACAACAAAATAAATAAGGAAAGGTGCAGTGATAAAGGCCAAATAAAAAATGCATGTATTTGCCAATATTATAGGAAAGTCACAGAACATAACATGAGAAATCTGCACAAAAGACTCTCTACAATATTTTTCCTATTGTAGTATATTATTGCAGTGATTGTTGGCTAACTCTTTATGTTGATCAAACCTGTTTTCTTTGGGTATTTAAATCATTGCTGAGGCCATTAAAATTAAAGACCATCAGTAAGAATCATCATTATATATTAACTCTTATTTAATAGATGCTATGCAATTTTTCATCTACTTACTGGGTTCCAGGTTGTTGGAAGAGGCCAACCTATAAGGAATGCATACATTCGATCTTAATACAAAAAAGAGGTAACAACGTGAGGAAAGTACCTCTCAATTATCCATGATCACTTTTTTGTTGTTCTTACAAGAATAACTTGAAATGAATATTAACTGACTTATCATTTACCTTGAAAACTTCTAAGTTTTCAAGCAAATGAAAACCTTTCTCCATAGGAATTGGCTTGGGACACCAGCTCTGAGCAGCAGGACTCGGGTTCAGATCCCACATGTGGGGCAGTGACGCTGCACCCTCTGTACCTAAGATGGTGAACAGCAGCTCAACCTGGAGCTGAGCTGCCATGAGTCGCCCGCGACAGCGTGGGCTGCAGTGCGCCTGACCGGCAGCTGGCGGGCACTTTCCTGAGCTGCCATGAGCCACCGTGAGCAGCCGTCCAATGGTTAGTGACCAATCTGCCTCACCCGGGAAGAGCACAATGATAATACCAACATGGGCCAGTGAAGTGACGTCCTCCACAACTAGACTGAAGAACAAAAAGGACAGCAACTTGTCTGTTCCCCTTCCCCAAGTCTCCAATAAAATCTTAACAAACAAACAAACAAACAAACAAACAAACAAACAAACAAAAACCTTTCTGATGGCTTAGCCATCATTCAGAAAAACAGACACTACAAGTTATTAAAGGAAAGCAAAATACTTATAAAAACTCCATTTTATTTGCGAGGCATGCTCATTACATGTAAAACAATCAGATCAACATCATCTAGGATAGGTTATAATTAAGAATAGAATAATGTATTTCAGCCTATAAGAGTTCTACAAATTCAAAGAATAAAAAGAACGTTAGTAAGATATGAAAGCGTTACAGCATCACTCATTTTCACGCAGATGAGCATCTTCAACCACAGAGTGGCTTGTGCAAATCAAATTTGGTAATGAGGAAAGAGGAAAAAGAGCAATGTGTTTATTTAAAAACTGATACGTGCTGAACATTGTCAGTTTATGGGGGAGGGGGGGCATACATAAGTCTCAGTTCCAAGTATGTTTTTCCTTCGTTTGGTAAGAAACACCACAAGCTGCTTTTACAGTGCTTGGCCAAGGACAGACAATAAATATTTGTTGAATGAAATGAATTTTTACAATCAAACAATATACGCTTGCTGGGTATACTTTTACTGTCATGAACAATCCATACTGAGCTAAGTGTCTCCACAGAAAACTCAGCTTTGTCCCAATTAATCTACATTAGTAGAGACCTAATCATACTACAGATCTTCTCATGCATGGCATTTCTTTCCTCTTGTAGAGGAATAATCTGATCAATAATATTGAGAACAGCCTCTTCCATTGTGTGTTTCAGTTCTAAGGTTGTCAGGTTAAAACACGGGGCACCTAGTTAAGTTGGATTTCATAGAAAAAAGAAGTATTTTTGGAATAAGTATGTCCAACGCAATGCTTAGCATACTATGCAATACTTGGAACATACACTAAAAAATAGTCTTTGTTAATCTGAAAGTCAAATTTAACTGGGCATCCTATATTTTTTTGCTAAATCTGGTAACCTTATTCAGGTAGTCAGGCTATATCCACAAACTTCACTGAAACTGAGAGAACCGTGAAACTTTTACTGGCTTTTTATTCTGATGAAGTAAATCTCACAGGTGGAGTATTAGGACTGGTTCTACTCTTCCCACTGTAAACATGTTTGAAGTACTGTAATTTTTTACAATATTAATGTAACACTAATTTTTAAAGAAAAAAGAACAGGGTTTTTTTTTGCTGCTAGATTATCTCAGTGTGTATTAGAAATGGCAAATGGACAACACCTCAATTTTTTTAGGGAGACATAAACCATATCTTTGATCTCATGATCAAAGGGAAAAGAAGGAAGAAAAATGTGGAAAATTCATGTGTGAGAAAGAAGACAGATAGAGGCGGAGCTCAATTAAATAAACTTTTCACAGGATTAATTAAATATACTCAGTACATAGTGATATTTTTCAAAACTTCAGAACATTCTTGACTGTAGCTAACTGAGACACAATTCACTGATGAGCAGTTTTTCTGGCCTCTGCATGCGGTATTTTTGAAAGTGTTCAGCCAGAAAATGATGATTCACGTGCTATAAGTAGAGGTTTATCCCACATAATAGTGATTAACAGAATTATTTTTAACCTTCCAATCTGCAAGCATTTCTAATGCATCTCTGAAGTTTCTATGCAACCCAAACTTTCATTGTTATGTAGTCTATATATAGAGGAGGGGGTTACTTTTCTATTTGGAACATTATTTTCAAATTTCCCTAGCACATATTGTTCTAAATCCATTGCTTCTACTGTTAAAACATCACGCAAACGCTTGAAACAATAGCCTGCGCTTAGTAGGTATACTTGTGCTATACGATGACTCGTTGTTTATCATTTGGACTTTGCCCCCCTTGGGCTGTGCTTTGCATTTTTCTGAAAGAGAAAATAGTAGGGAAAACAGAGACAAAGGAGCTTTAAGTTATCCGCTTTGCCTCCCATGCTTGTTCCATTCTTCTTGCAAACATGGCACACTACAATCATGTCCTGGAATGTTTTTGTTTAGCAGAGTATTGTGCTGTGGACACCCTGACAGATTCCAGGGCATATTTTGTGTCTCCCTTGCCTCCTCCCTTCAGCACGCTATGCAGATGTGTGGCTGGTCATAGTGCATGACTAATTTTTCAAGTTTACATTTGGTCTTAAACGGTGAAAAATAGGAGCATAGTTTCAATAGCTTTGATTTTGAATAGCCATAACAAGGTAAAAATGTCACTTATATGTTAAGGTATATTATGCCC
Organism: Hipposideros armiger; assembly: GCF_001890085.2. Classification (NCBI taxonomy): domain Eukaryota; kingdom Metazoa; phylum Chordata; class Mammalia; order Chiroptera; family Hipposideridae; genus Hipposideros; species Hipposideros armiger. Next base: position 539,383 of record NW_017731583.1, read on the forward strand.
AGAGCATATAACCTCTTAGAAGTGCCAACCAAACTCCGTGTTAAAATGTTTTAGAGCCCCAGGCAAGTTAAATAAATTCAAAATCCTCCCTTCAGTGGAACTAAACTGATGCCTAAGGCATATCTTCCTCAATGAACAGCATCCACATTGCTCCCAGGAATCAACTTGGTATCTGCGGTATAATAAATCGTATAATATATATTTGTGTGTGTATATATATATATATATATATATATATATATATAT
>NW_017731583.1:543198-575240 GCF_001890085.2 Hipposideros armiger
CTCTCTCTCTCTCTCTCTCTTTCTCTCTCTCTCTCTCCCTCCCTCCCTCTCTCTCTCTCTCTCAGGTTTTTATTTAGTTTGTATTCTTGAAATTTATGTTACAAAGCATGGATTTCTAGTAATGGAAGTTTTCTTTGGGTTACACTGTGGCTATTAACAAATAAGCTGACAGCCTAATAGTCACTTGTCTTTTCCTTTCTGCTTGTTTTGAAGATCTTCCTTCTGGTATGTGACCTCCTCCAGTGCCATTACGATGTATCTCAGTGTGGATTTCTCATTATTAATCCTACTGAGAATTCACTGAGATGGTGTGGATGTGTATATTTCATCACTCTTGGAAAATTCTCAACTACAATGTCTCCAAAGTTTGCACTTGTTCCATTTTCTCCTTGCTCTCCTTGAACTCCAGCTAAACATATGGGGAACTTAAAAACAACCGCCATATCTCTTAACCTCCCTTTCATATTTTCCATCTTTTTTTGGCTCTATGTGTAGCATTTTGGATAGTGTCTCATGACTTAGATCCTAGACTACTAATTATCTCTTTAATTGTGCTATTCTGATGTTTAACATCACTACTGAGATTTTACTATTGGTTATTTAATTTTTCATTTCCACAAATTTAATTTGATTTTCTTTTTCAAATCTGCTATATTTTATATTTCTCATTTCTTTCAGATTGTAAAGCTAGCCTTTTATTTCTTAAAAAGGGTAAGACTGGCTCTTTTATTATCTGTAATCACTATATTTGACATCTATGCAGTTCTGTTTCTGTTCTTTCTTTCCTTTTCACTGTTTTCCCTGCTGTTTTTGTTCATGCTGCTTTGCATTATTGTGCACTTGGTTATTTTAGAAGAATACACTCATTAAAAAATTTGAGGACTCTAAGGACTAGAAGATGCTCTTCTCAAGAGGATTTGCTTTGCTTCTGGGGACATTATCAGTCTGAGAAGGTCTCAATTCAATTCAGTTTGAGGATATTGGAAACATTCAAACTCAGGCTGGGATGCAAATCCACAGGTATTGTTTGTCACCTTTCTTTGTCCTTCGTGCTCAACTCAGAACCAAGAGAGACCTCCTTTTAGCCCATAAGTGGTGGTTTGGTCCCCCTGAACACGGAGTGTATAACCTTTGGATGACCCAGCTTAAGATAAAAGAGGCTTTACTATGTTTCCTACTTTGATGGGCCTAGGACTTTGACGTCCTTTCCCTCTCTTTTCAAAGTCACCAAATATGTACTCCAAATCTGCTTAGGTGGTCCATGCCGGTAGGGCAAAAGTGGATTTATTCCTATGTGCCCTGTTCATACATCATTATTCCTGCCTTTTACTATAATTTTGCCCCAGGACTTCCTCACTGACTCATTTGCTATCCAATAATTTTATAGAGATATTCCCAAATAATTAACCAATATTAAAGTAACTTTTAAAAACATGATATTTTATATGTAATGCTCAACAAATATCTATAACCTGTTTTTGATTATTAATTTCTAAAATTCTTGACATAAAGTCATTGTTTGATGTACTAAGATGTTAGATGTCTAATGGATGATATTTATTATGACTTGGAGTTATTATGACAGTTAAAGACAAAGTAATGAAATTGCTATTTATACAGATAGATTACTAATATGTTGTCACAGCTAAATTTTTAATTTCTCACTTAATGAGAACTGTGTATTTTAGTTAGCTTTTGATGTAATGGTAATAATAGCTATTATAGAGTTGGTGTTTGGCATATGCCAGGCACCTGTATTATCTCATTTAATTATCAAACTCTAGGAGGTAGATCATCATTTTACAGAAGAAAAAAAAAAGGATGAACAGGGAGGTTAAATAACTCAGTTAAGGTCACATTACCAATAAGCAATGAAGATAAGATTAACCCCAAAATTCTGACTCTTGACTCCATGCTCTTAAATAGATGAAATTATTTTGTTTCTGTTAGCTTCTATAGAAGCAATTTTATTAACTTACAGGAAGCCAGTAGACCATGCAGACAATGACAATAACTTTCATACCTTGAAAAATCTAATAAATATAAATTCATGGCTTTACTTTGTCCTGGAAGAGTACTTTGGGACAGAAACAGATTATTCTCTTTAAAATTTAATTATAAATCTCAAGAGACTTTATTTAATATTATAGCCATAATCAGAAAAATGTATAGTAAGGTCACTAAAGTAATGTAAAACTAAATCTTATAATTTCAGGAATGTAAATTATTGATTATCTAACATTGTGTTTTACAATTGAAAAGCAGAGATTTTTATTTTTAAAAAAATCATGATTTATATAAACCCATTCAGGACTTCAAAACCATTGCTTTGCAAAGGAACTCTTATCAAGTGGAATTAAACCCATCCAGGTAAAGAGAGAACTTTCTGAGTCATCAGTTCAAGAAAATGACAGTTACATAAGGGAAGCATGGATGAATTGCTATTAATTCTAGCCAGGAAAAAAATAGTGTTACACATCATGGAAAAGAAGAGTAGTTGCAACAATAGTTTGATTTTTTTATTTATAAATATAGCAACCCCTAGAGGGTTCAAATTCATTAAAAATCATGTGCATGTGTAATAAAAAATGGATTTTTTTCCCAAGGATTTGGCATCTATTAAAAAAATGTTTGGTTCTTTAAAGGATAAGAAAAGGGTAGAGGAAATAGAACACTTCAATCAAATTTTCCAAACCTTTTCCCAAATCCTCAAATACCAAGGTATTTGAATTAGTTCCTGCCATTTGGCTGGTGAGTGAATTGGACTTGTTTTGAAATCAATTGTTGTCAACAGACACATTAATTGCCTAAGAATTGGTCAATAGTTTACTTTCCTTTGCTGAAACACATTAATAAAGTTGAATAAAAGAAGTTGGATTGGAATCATGCTGATTGAATTCATTGTTATTTGTTATCTTTGAAGCTTTATGGGAGCAATTAACCTAGAAGGATGCAGTCAGTCACTTTTTTCCCAGTTGAAATACACATAAACATGAATTTTAAACTTTATTTTTTTGAAAATCCTTCACTACATATACAAATCGCTATTGTATATATTTGTTTTGCCTTTAGTCATGGAACTTTCTATTTTGACCTCATCAGCTTCTAGATGGTACATTTTTTTTAAAATCAAAATAACCACTCAAACAAGACTGGGAATAGAATATGCAGCTTTGTTAAAGACTGTAACATAGAGAATCATACGTCGTTTTAGAAAATACAATACCCAATGTTATTGCTTTTCTAGAAAATAAAAAAGCCACAAAGCTGATACATTTACTTTGAAACACCAACAACCTCAAGTGGATAATTCAAATAATCTGAAAAGATGGTTTGATTGTGCCAACAGTTTTGGAATATTAAGAATATCTAGGTTTGTTGTTGTTGTCTTGGTTTTTGTGTTTGATTTTTTTTAAAAGGAAGTTATCAGAACATTAAATCTATTTTCATTGAAGATGTGTGTGTGTGTGTGTGTGTGTGTGTGTGTGTGTGTGTGTGTGTGTAGCAGTAGGAAAATGGCTTACTGGTGAGTTTCTGTGAGATTTGTCAAAATTACATTGCTATTTTTATGGAGACAAACAGATAACATGTAATATTTATGATGTTAAACTTAAAATTAAGAAGGATGTTTTATGGGTCTAATTTTAATTTTAATTTCCAGTAAGCAACTCTGAAGAACATACATTTTTATTTTTGGTTTTAGTTATGGCTCTAATAGAACAACATAGAAACATAGTCAAGAATCTTCATTTGGCCACTCATCCCCACTACTGGTTTCCAAGAGATATATAGAAGAACACCCAGTCAAATTCACATGGCTTATACCCACAAGGCTTTGGCCCTACAACCCCATGAAACAGGTGGTCTATATCACATACGAGCTTCTAAGACTGCTCCTCCAGACTCGTAGTTGACAAATAAACATTATTGTCTCTTTTCCCCTGTATCCATGACCTCATATTTACCTAGTTACAATATAAAGAGACTCAGGAATAGAAATCCTAGGAAAACCACCCACAGAAAGAAATGTGTCTTTATTCCATGGCTAGAGCAGCTGGTCCAAATTATCCCCAACTTGCCTCTTTTCAATAGATCTTACCCTGTTCCTGCTTAGAATCTTTTGAGATTCTCCTTCATTCTCACACTGACCAATATCCTCAGTATCTTTTGCAGCCACGTTTGATACTCTTCTCCCAATGTCAAATGCAATCTCTGTCTTTTCAAGCCATTACATTTATAGCTGTCAAACAAACACATTTCTATAGCACTGCATAAAAAAGAGACTAGGGAGGGTCAGTAGTGACTGAAGTATTAAATCTCCCAACTCAAAAAAAAAAAAGATAAAGAAGTCAAAAGAAGTTGTTTTAAGGCAGGGAGAGATACAGGTGAAAGTTTTCTTTTAAAATTTTGAGTGTGACATGCTTAGAGAATAAATAGAAAACTACTAGACATTCAGAATGTAAAACAAGAGATAGTTACGGAATATAAATGTGTTGGGGTTTTTTTGTTTGTTTGTTTTTGTTTTTGTTTTTTTAATTTTTAAAGCATTTTCAATTACCATTATTCAGGGCTAGAGAATGCTGATAATCCTGTTATTTTCATAGAGGGCAATCTCAAAAACCTGGCTGACAAAGAGGTACTTACAGGATGCTTGCTTGAACATCACTTCTTCCATCCAGTTCTTTCAGTATTCCAAGTTGTTCCTTACACCAAGGACATTCTTGCAGCTGAAGACTCTCTTTCACTGACTGTGTTTTTTCCTCACCTTTATCAACACAACTCTACAGGCAGCTAGTGCATTTGCTCAAGTGAAGATATGACTCAGTACATTATCAGGCTGCCTATGTGTGGGAAACTAATTTGGGACTGGAGTGCTGAGAACATGTTATATAACTGGACATATTGCCTTTTCATCAGAAAGATTATAGTCAAACGAGCCTACTTTTATCTAGGAAGATGGTGGAAAACAAAGAGATATGGGATTTGGGGAACTTTGGAGACTTTTCCAAATGTAGTTTCAATGAAGGTAGAGGCGTGAGAGAGAGGAAACCATTGAAAGCAAATACAGAATACACTTCAAGTGGTTTCATCCTAAGAAAAAGACCAGGGTTAAGGGGAAAAAAAAGATAATAGGAAGACAACAGGACTGGTGGTAAGTCAGAGCAGACTTACATGGTAGAAGTAGTGGAAGAAGAAGTCAATTGACAGGCACAGATTGAAAATGTAAGAGGAATGCTGGGATACCGGAGAGAGCAAAAAATATCTCTTTGTCCATCTGCATTCAGAGTCAATTTTGGTAGAGACATAGGAATGACAGAGATGGAGATCAAATTACATGACCTTTATTGGTATCAATACTTTGTGGAAAACATAGGCTTAGATGTGGAGAAATGTACATTTGTTGGCACAACTGTTCAACCAACGGCCTTTCCCTCAAAAACAAGTCCCACACTGTAGGGCAGAGAACAGACCTGATTCTGATTCTTGTGAACAGGCGAGGACCCCTTTGGAAGGGACTGAGTGTCTCAGCTCAGTTGCTTTTCCCATTTCACCAATCAGCTATCTCACCCTTCTTTTGAGGGAATGAAGAGAGCGAGGGATCTGAAAAGAGGCCACATGGAAACAGGAGTGGTGACTCAGTGACCTTCGTATCGAGAAAGAGTGAAGGAGAGAAAAAGGGTGAGCATGAGGGAGATGGACAGCCTCATCGATTTTGTTTATAATTCTAAGATTACTCCTAGAGATTAGGTTATGGGATTTGTTAATAGATGTTTTGGGTGTTTTTATTTTTCATTTGTAAGAGAGCTTTTTCAGTTTTTCTGGATTCATCATTTGCTTTGAATAATAAATAATTGCCTCTACATGTTAGATACTATTGCAAATAAGTATAATGGGCAAAGTGGTAAATTTGTGTCTTGTTACATGTAAGCAGAAACACTGAGACACTCATGGAGAGTTGATGTGAGTATATCCGAGTTTTTATTAAATAAGATTTATAAATGGTCTTTGATAGAGACAATGGTTTGATAATCAACTAAACATCAAAACTTAGAAGCTGATAACCAGGAAGGTGTCAAAAAGGCTGATGAACATGCTTAAAATGACTATGATTTTGAACAAATAAAGTTATACATAATTTCTAATAAATTCGGAGGCATACAGCAATGTCAGAAATATGCTATATCTTTAGTCAACTGTAATAGAAGCACCAAAATAGGGAATCGTTGGTAAAATTAATAGCTCAAGTAAAGCAAGCCAATATGACTTTTCAAGGCTGACATTGTTTGATAGATTTTTATGCACACCATGCAGCTGTGATCAAATGCAAAGCATACTCTGTTGCTTTCTGATGGGATTTTGCACAGAGTAGACTCATAAAATCAGTAGACACAAAGCCAATCCTGAGGCTAACCCTTTCTGATACAATTGATGACATTTTTCATTACATGACAGTAAACAAGAATTGGAAACAAAAATACTTGCAGATAATTCAAAAGCAGATTTTCTTTTTTTTTTAATTTTGATTTGGGTTGTATATTGAATGAGTCAGGAATAGCAGATGCTTGGAGGAAAGTGAGGTTACTGATTTCAGACCAGGAGAGTGAGACAAGTTGCTAGTTCCATACTTATTAGTTTCTGAAGTTCTTCTATTTACACTTTCGAAAGCTGCAATTCAAACTTATAATGACATATCGATCACATATATAAAATAAAATAGACTTAAATAATTGACAATGTGGCTAATTCAGTACAATAAATCAACTATTTAAGATTCCTTTAACCTAAACTGATTAAAGTACAAAAAATGAATGCAATCATCAGTATAAAATGCATATTTTAACTGTATTAATTTATGTATATAGTTTCAAAACTCTTAAAAGTTTTAAAAATGATTATCCAGGTGCCAAACTTTCACCACCCTCTTATTCCACTATCATATCACTAGACTTGCAAAGACATGAATTTTCATGAAAATTCATGCTTCTTTATAAATATCTCCTTTAAAATCATTAATTAATGAATGAAAAATCAGAGAATTCTTACTTTCTTTTGAGTACACAGCCAGGTTTTCGTTAACCCCACTAGCTATCTCATATCAACTTTGAAAACAAATTTCAAAGTTAATTTTTATAAAACTTGTAATTCATGGTAACTAAAGCTTAAATGTCTTATATTTTAAGTTGGGTATTATCATTCATTGCAGAATCTCTATTTTTTTATAGTGTCTGTATGTATCTGTGTGTATGAGACAGAACAATCCAAATGAAAGATATAAGAAAATTGGTATGCTTTTGTCAAAGTTTCAGATAATATACTGACAATGCTTTCAGTCTCATAGGTCCCCTTTGCAGAATGCCAATGGACATGATGACAACCACAGTTGTGAGGACTTTACAGCTCTTGGACACACTTACTCTCAGACACAAACCAGATACTTCACCATCTGCTTTGCTTCATGCTGATCACTCACTTTTTAGGGTAGATAACATCCACAGAAACCATGAACAGATCATATATTACATGATAATTATCCTTCTTTAAAGATAACAAAAAGAAATCCATTATTTCACTTACTCTAGAGCATTTGCAATCCAAAAGGTGAGCAATATTTGCCCAACAAAGAAGTAGGTATCAGAACGTACATTTTGAATACTCGCTTTTGAAATCTGGGGAAAATTCACATCCAACAATTTTCCTGAAACTGTCTTTGTTTGTAACACATTAAACAAGCCTAAAGTGGGCAAACATAAATACATTTAAAAGATGTATTAGACTATTCCACAGACACACTGTGGAAAAACCCAGAACAAAAAGCACACTAGAAGTGCTTCTACTGTGTCATTCTATTGCTTTCTGTGACCACAATATATTTTACCTCGAAATATTTTTATGAAGAGAACGTAGAAAAAGCACTGATTCATGATCTCCCCATTTGCCAAATGTAGAATTTTAAGAAGGTAGCCTGAACCACATAACTCTAATAGCAAAGATTTGAGGTTTTGCAGTCTTTCCATTTAGGGACAATTTTGCGATTAACTAGGGTGATTTAGCACCTTGTCATATGTGATTTCTCTACTCATTCTCTCTAACTTCAAAGAGGTCTTGAATTTTGCTCATAAATCACACAACCAACGGCAATGTTTATAGAACAATGCTGCTCCTTTAAAAAAAAATGTCTTCAATCTTCTCTCTCTTAGCCTTTTTAGGGACATGTATACCCACAATCATACAGGTACAGTGACAAAATCCTCTAACAAAAATTACTAATAGCAAGCTCCTCACTTGACTCTGACCATTTTAAGGGCACTAAACATATTTTATTCAAATTTTAGTTGCCCAGCCTAATGGAAAACTCAGTACTTAATAGGTTCGATAATAATTAATAGACTAATCATTAGGACATAATTAATAGGACATAATAAAGAAGTTGAGCATAACCAAAACTAGGAGTTTGTAATCTCCTGGAAGAAACGCATTCATAATCATATGATGTCGTAGCTCCCAAATTAGAATAAAGAAAAACAACCCCTCCATGTTCCACTCATTCCTCTCCAGCTACATCTCCACGGTTCTGCATTTCTTTGTAGTCAAATTTCTGGAAAGGTTTGTCTATAATTTCTGTATGGAGTATGGCGTGTTGGCTTTCCTCCTCTCTGGCCACATCTTGCCAGTTTCTTTTGAAAGCATACTATTTTCCTAATTATTTAACTCATGACCGAGATCTAAATCCTCTTTCCTTTTCACCGTATACGCTCTCTCGTCAATTGACCTATGTCTAAATTTTCAAAAATAGCCTTGACAGGTAACTTACATATTAATAGCTCTAATTCTATCCATTCAACCACCTACTTAATAATATCTCACAAAAACATAAACAAACTCGATATCGTTATCCATCTTCCAACGTTCCAGTGTTACCTAGCTCACATAGTTCAGCCAATAATGAAAAACAGAAAACTAAGAGCTATTCTGTTTAATATATGAAAGGGCAAATTGATAGCATGAGGTTGCTAAGAAGATAGAAGGGAGTAGGATTGCAAGCACAGGGTAAAATTGGCCATAAATGGGAGGGTGGGAAATCCCCTTTATTAGATCATGTTTTGTATCAGAAAAATGCAAAGGTGTCCTCCTAATTGTCTTTATTTTCATTGGAAATTACAACATAAAGTCACCTACTAAAAGTGAGAAGAAAAGTTTGGTTGATATTTGGATGAGAGACCCGAGAAACATGGCGAAATTGCCAAGCAAATTTTAAGGGCCCCTTTGAGGGCACTGATGGTTAATTTATAATGAAACCAATATTTTCTGTGGTTGCAACTTTCTCCAGTAGGGTTCAGTGCCTTGGTTAAGGTGTATGGGTGGGGCGGGGAGAGGGGACAGTTGCATGTTCGCAATCCCTTGTCTGTGATTCCAAATAACTCGAAGTGTGCAAAATGTGCCCCAAACCATTTATTTTTTCAAATTCTTTTGTCTGCAAACCCACGATTTGATATGAGGTCATTTTTAGTCTGTTTATTCAAATTAGAGTGAATTTAATACATTTTGCTACTGCCACAGACCCTTTTAAAGGTGTTACATATTTGTTTAATTCTGAATTATGTTTAGACTCAATGGCTTTTGATAGATTGTAGATTCAGCATAAGCATCCATTTAGATTTGGAATTTTGTCCAAAAGCTTAATTTTTCATAAGTTTTGGCAAGACAAAATCAAGAGTGATGCTACATGTATGCTGGAAATTAAAAGGTAACTTGAGTTGTATATGTAAGTTCTATCCACTACTAATTTTATGAGAAAATAAAGCAAACTTTTGGTACATCCCAGAATGCAATGCAACCAAAACTTTAATTGGAAAAGTGTTTCAAGAGCCAATTTGGCTCAATAAAATTAAATGATTCAAGGTGGCTCAGAAATTCTCTTTTGTGTCCTTATTGAGAATGGATTCAAATAATGGGAGCATATTAGCTTTTGTCACTTAACTGTTTACCTCATGTTCTGATTACTATTCCTGTATGAAATAATAGTGGCTTAAAATAGCAACATTTACCTTATTATCTCTCAAGATATTTCTGGGTTAGGAGAAGGGGTTCAGCTGGGTGGTTCTGGCTTGGGGTTTCTCATGACATTCAGTCAGCTGGAGCTGGAATAGTTGCAGAGGGCGACACAGGGGTGGCATTCAGCTCATGACAACATTCTTAATCTAGTCTGTGGATTAATTGCCATCTATTTAGAAATTCACATCTTCAGCCTCCCAGGTATGTTTTCTGAGTTCTACACCAACATTTTATACATACATATATATATATATATATATATATATATATATATATATATATAATTGCCTGCTCTACATCTCATTTGGATGTCAGAAAGGTCTCTAAACAATCAACTTATTACTGAATTCACTGTAGGTTTCCCTAAATCTGCTCCTCCAGTATTTTTTACCTCAAAAGTGGTATCGTGATTCATCCAGCTGTTTATATGTTCAAGGTTGTTAATCGTTTCATCCACAGACTGTGTAAATAAAAAGATGTCTTACCTCTAGTATGTCTTAAATATCTCACCAATATCCTCAATTCTAACCATTCCCACAGTTAGCACTCTACCCCAATGCGATTATCCACAGAGAGTAAAAGAGAACTTTGCATCTTCAGGGATGTCAGAAGCCTGGTGTCATCATCAACACCCATGCTCTACATCCAACTGAAAGGTAAGTCTTACCTCTACTACCACAGAATGTCTCTCAAGTCTTTCAATTTCCATCAGTTTCCACTGTTGTAGGGTAAGTCACTTTATCTCTCACTGGACAGCTGCAGAGGCCTCCAACTGATCCCCCAGAATCCTCCATTATCCCTTTCGAACCATTCTCCAATTTGCCACCAGAACAAGCTTACAAAACACAGATCTGGTCCTATCACCCACTGCCTAAAATCTTCTAGTTCTTTAAAGATCATATGATCAAGTCCCAAATCTATAATGTGGTTTTTCAGGAAGCGGCCCCCACCTCCTACCTCTCCAGGCTCATCTCCCAAAATGTCCCTACTTGCTCACTGCACTTCAATCATGATTGCTCCTTTCATATGGGCCACTATACATAATATTTCCCTATCCTGGAATGAATCTCCCTCTACTTCACTAAATGAACTGCATGAAATGAACTCCTGCTTAGTTGCAAAACTTTATCCTGAATGCCATTCTGTCAGGCTAACTCTCCCTCAATTATAGGACTAAGTTTATCTCTCCATTTTAGACTTTCATTGTATTCCATGCCTCTTTATATCACAAAAACAATTGTGATCATTATCACTGTATATCATGACATCGGAATCTATTCATTTTAGCATACATTATTTAGAAAAATTACTTCCAGCTAAACGATGGCCTTTGCATTATTAGCACTTGGAATTTTTGTTTGGCATAGATGATCAAGGAGAGCTTCTTTCATGTGTACCTCACTCAGCAGGTCAAAAAGCTGCCTGAGTCTGTCACTGCACACAGAATATGAAGGTTTTCCATGTGATTGCATAAGTATGCTATTTTCACCTCCTTTTACTGCCATGGACCAAAAACAGCACCTATATGTCCCTCAACACACAGCACTCAGTCCTCGTTCTGAGTCTCTACATTTGTTGCCTGTTGCAGGTGTCCCTTCCTCCCTAATCACTCTTCCAGGTGTGATCACGTCTTAGCTGCCCTTGCCAAACCACCAGTATGTTTGTTTGCACCTCTCCTTAGATATCTCAGGACAAGAATCCAGCTCCAGAGGTTAAGACAGGATCGAGTGATGACTACTGGGCTGAGGATGAGAGAAGAGCTCTCCAAAATCCTGTTATCAAAACTTAGCGTGAGGCCATACGTAGTCAAGCAACCAGTGTGAGGTTTGGAAAAGTCTCACATTCTTCCCAGAAACACCGGGCCCATGGATTGACACAGTGGGAGCCAAACTCTGGAAGCAGGATTGTTAAAGCTGGAGGCCAATAAAGGACATTATAAATACTAAGACAAAAGAAGATACTTGAGGTATTTTAGCAAAATTAAGGTACTTTGAGCACAGGGCCTCTAGCTGCTACTCCAGTGATGGTTTTTATTGGGTGTGTTAGTCTGCTCAGGCTGTTGTAACGAAATGCTATAAACTGGGTGGCTTATAAGCAACAAAAATTTATTTCTCACAGTTATAAAGTCTGGAATCCAAGATCAGGGAGCCAGCATGGCAGGGTTCTTGTGAGGGCCCTCTCTGAGGTTTCTCACATGGCAGAAAGAAAAGCTAGCTAGTTCCCTGGCCTCTTCCTATAAGGGCACTCAGCCCATTCATGGAAGCTCAACCCTCATGATCTAATTACCTCTCATAGGTCACATCTTCAAATACTATCACATTGGGGATTACGGCTTCAACATAAGAATTTTAGGAGACGTAAACGTTCAGCCCATTGTACTAGGCAATTATTATTTGTTGAATAAATGAAATTTGAAATACTATGATTCAACCTGATGAGATTTAGATAATAAGAAATAAATAAATAAAACAATGTTTTATGTTAGAGTAAAGGTATTGTGGTGGATTGAATAATGTTCCCCCCAAATTCATGTCCACCTGGAATCTCAAAATGTGATCAAATTTGAGATAGGGTCTTCATAGATGCAATTAGTTAAGGATCTCAACATGAAGTCATCTTGGTTTTAGGATGGGCCCTAAATTCAATGATTGATGTCATTATAAGAAGAAGGGACACAGGAAAGTACATAGAGATTAGTTATGCTGCCACAAACCAAGCAATCCCAGAAAACACCAGGTGCTGGAAGAAGCATTCTGCCCTCGACCTGGGCCCCGCCAAAGCCTTGAGTTCAGACTTCTGGTCTCCAGAACTGCAACAGAATACATTTCTGTTATTTTAAACCTCTGAGTTTGTGGTAATTTGTTACAGCAATGCTAGGAAACTAATATAGATATTTTATTTTCCTCCTAGTTTAATCTTCCAAATCACCCTAGGGAGTAAATACTATTATCCCTATTTTTCAAACATGGAAGCAAGCTCAGGGAAATTAGGTACCTTACCAAGGACCGCCCAGCTGATAAGTGACAGATTCTCCCCTCCAGTCTACAGAATGCATGCAACCTTTGACTTTAGGACTTCTGACCTCCAGAACTGTAAGATAATAGATTTGTTTTGTTTTAAATTACTGTTTGTTGTAATCTGTTTCAGCAATAATACAAAACGAATACAGAGAAATTAAGAAAATTTTTCAATAACCTTCATATAGAAGGTGCACCTGGAACCCAGGCCTCTCTGACACCAAGTTTCATCATGCTTCTCATCTTAGTGGTAGGAAATTCACATCCAGAAAAAATGCAAAAAAAAAAAAATGCATACCTTTATTGTACCTGTAGGAAAAAATCCAGTCTATACCAGGAAAAGGGAATTGCCTGAGCCTACTGAACTGAAATGACACATTCTCTACATGCACTATAAGGGTGAAAAAAAATAAGCCAAATAAATATTTATGAATGATAAACTACCACCTGTTCCTAAATGCAGAGAGAGAAAAAAAAACTCTCATCAAATTTTATTAAGTTTAAATTTTGGCCAGATGTATATCCCCTAGCTGTAGATTCAAATTTGATCATTATCCAAGTCTTTTTCAGTGTCTGCTCTCACAATAGGCTCATTTCCAAAAGCAGATGAAAATTACAGTTCTCCAACTCTGTTTGACTCATCACAAAATATATCTTTTTGCATTTACATTTAAACAGGCAAAAGGTTACTCAAACTCCATTAGATCGTGGTTAGCCTCAAATGACACAAACTTAAGAATTTTTTTCCAATAAATTTTTGTTTCATAGTCATTGTTTTATCTTTATTGTTAAATTCTAGAAAAAAGTGTTCAATGTATAATTTATTTATTTCTGAGTTAAATACTGTATTTTGAAGGAGATATTAAAAACTTAAACAAGAAGACATTTGGATATGTAAGCATATTTCTTATTATCAAGGACGTTTGCCTTATTTTGACTTTCTAATATATATAATACCAACGTGTATATTACTTTTCTAAAAGCAATTTGTACAATGCATGATAGCACATTATGTCTAAGATACTGTACCATATTCTACAGGAGTAATCGAATACATAGCCCCTGTCTTCTAGGAGTTTGATTAGGAAATCAGGGTATATACTCAAGATATGGCTAATAATTAAATCTCTGAATCTAACAAATTCTTAAATGCATTCTACTTCGTCTTTAAGCCATTCTCCACATTGCAGTTAAAACAGGTGATATTAGTAACAGTGTCAGGACAGATATTAGTTATCTTTTTCCTTCTCTTTTTTGGGAAGGTTTGGTAAGGCTACACTGAACAATTGGGCAATATATTTAATCTTATTCAGTGAGCCTGGTTGTCTCATCTTTAACGTCATTATAACAATATGGACTCAGCCTGCTCCCTGCACTTTTCTGTACTGCAGTTTTCTTATATGTAAAATGGGGAAAGTCGTTTTTTCAAATTAACTTAAGTTACTGAGTTGTGGCAGGAGATTCACTTGTAAGACTTATATTAGCTTTCAAGCCAGGGCTACATGATGTTAATTTTAGCCAGTCAGACACTTTTAATCCTCCATTTCAAGTTGAAGTCCATTCTCAAGAAGAGGAACACTGTTAGACTGCGGAACCCCAGTCTTGTTTCATGTTCCTAAATTATGCTCTGGTCATGCACAGAAGGCAGTTACACTTCAGCGTGCAACATCCAAGACCCTCACTTGATCATGGGCCTCTAGGATCAATTAGAATTAGAGCTAAAATATTTCATGTTTTAAATATATAGCAGGGGTGTGTTTGTTCATGTATTTTTTTATATTTGTTATTTTTTCAATAACACCACAAAAGGTAAAGCTTCTTAGCAAATTCTGTCAGTTTGTACTTTTTTTAAAAGTAAATCATTTTAAGCTCAATCGAAAGTAGAACAGTTTAACAACAACAAACGCTCCCTTTTTGTTGGATTCAAAAGGGGAGACATCTCGTTATCAGTTATTTCTAATTCAAGTACCTTCTCCTCACCCCACCAGCTTTCCTACCCTTTCTCCTCTACTGTTTTCCTCAAAGCAGGAAATTATCTTAACAAAAGCAGGAACCATTTCAATATCTGACAAATGTATACAATAACTGAGAAGTTACAGAATAACTCCTCATTTGAGTTAGCTTTTGGACCGGATTTTTCATCACTGCCTGGAGAGAGAATGGCTGCCTGTTAAGCACCTCCATATCTGCCTTTCTGAAGAAAGATAAGCTGTGCTCTGGACTGAAAGATGAGATAACACTCTTGGTTGTGAACAATAAGCTAGGAGCTCTGGCATATTTGCTCAAACAGACACCTTGGGCTTGCTATGACAGGCATGAAACTTCATTAGGCAGAGTGGAGGACCTAATGCAAGACTCTGCTAAATGTAACGTGTTGTGACCTTTCGACCTTAAACACAGGCAGCCTGGGAGACAGCAAAGAAAAAGCTCTTGGCAAATTACCTATAATAACTTACTTAGGGATATGTCTAATTTGGGATGTTTTTTGCTATATTTATTTACTTGGCAAGTCTTTGAATTCAGTAAACGCAGAAGCAGCCAGTCGGCCAGCACATCTGACTTGATGGATTGTCTGTCTACTGTACAGCACTTTGAACGCCAGCATTTTTTGTGAGGCTGGGCAGGAGATAAAAAGATTTAGTAGTCATTGTTGCATTGTTACATGGACAAGTGGTGCCAGCCTCTTGATATATAAATAGTAAAAGAATTGAGGCCAGAAAGCCAGGGGGAAGGGTTGTCAAAGCTGAAGCTATTTATATGATGGAATAAGTTACTTGGAAACAGGTCAAGGTGAAGTCAGAGTGCTTAAAAACAATTGTTTGTACTTTATCAAAAAGTTTTCCTTCGCCTTCAATCAGTCAACCTTCTCATAACAACCATGAAGGTTTAAGAAAAATCCCACTGCTGGCATTAGCTTCTGTTAGCTAAGTCTGAGGTTTTCCTAATAGTCTATAATTCTAGAAATATCAACCATAAAGCAGTGATGCCTGGACTATGGTATTTTGGCAGGGTATAAATTTGTTTGGATCTTCCAAGTATTTGCTCTGTACTTATTTTGGCTATGCAGGACATTTTTATTGAAAATGCCATATTTTTTGTTAATGTTGTTGTAATCCTTTTTTTACTTAGAGTTGTAATCAGCTTCCAATTTTGAGAGGGTTTATATGATGAATACAGAAAAATAAACCTGGCTTCCTATATAACATCACATGTAATTGTGGACTCTAGATCAATTAAAGACATACACGGGAATGGTAAAAGAGTAAATAAAATTCATGGAGAAAATGTAATAGACTGCCTTTGAGGCAGGGTCTTGAAAAGATGTCATTTAAAATATACCAGAACATAAATATAAGGGAAATAATTAATTTTTATTACATCAGATTAAAGATTTGTAGTCAATGAATCACAGCCTGAGGCAGAGTTAAGACAGAGATGGCGAATGGCAGCAGATATTTGAAATTTCTTTAAAAATACACATAAGAGAATTTTATGTATACTAGATGTTATATGTAACAGAATTCTATAAATCAGCAAGGAAATAGATGAAGATACCTATGAAAAATGTAAAGCAACAATTATGAACAGATTATTTTTAGAGAAAACTAGAAAACACATAAAGAGATACTCGAAATTATTAATCATACTAATGAGACAAATGTAAATTAAAACAAGATTTTACTTTGTAACTTTTAGATAAAGACAAGAAAGCTAGATAATGCCATTTGTTGATGAGAATTCATGGATATAGGAGCTCTGGTGAATAGTGTCATTTTGGAGAACAAATCTCTCTTTCCATAGATATGCAGAATAGAAAGTTTATACTCTGTCTGCATCATTCCATGAATCTGCTGCTGGCTATGTGGCTCAAAGATATTCTCACACAATTCAATAGGGGGCATGCTATGGTGTTCATTGCAGTGATAGAATTTGGAGGCAACTCAGGAGTTCACCACTGGGAGGATGGCTGGGTAAAATGTGGTGAATGGACACCATTCAACACTATGCAGTGGTTAGACATGATGGATTCATTGTACTGAAACCACCGTGACTGAATCTTAAAAACAGTTTGTAGTGAAAAAAAAAAAAAAGAAAAACTATAGAAGTAGGTATGACCACAATGAATTTACATATATTAGAAGTCCATGCACACCAAACAATGTATATTTTTCAAAAGCTCCTGTACAGAAAAGACGCATATTATACACATTAAAAATATTGTCTATAGGAGTGGAAGCTAGGAAGAAGAAAGACAAAAGATACTAAATAGATCAATGATAAACCAGTACCTCTGTAGCAACTCTTCTTTTGGAATATAGGTATTCTCTTATTGTTTGACCATCTGTGAGTCTTTTATAAACACATCCAACCTCAGTCATCAACCACAGGAATGAGAAGACAAAGGGGATAAATTATTGCTATTGTAGAGTGAAGTCAACTGTATTTACTGTCTAATATTTTAAAAATACAGAAATACACAAAGCATACTATAACAAATAGACATAGCCACCCATCTAGAATTAGCAGTAATAATATTTTCAATCTTTTTTTTAAGAATTAAAATTTGGCAGACAATTTTGCGTTAACTATCATAACTTTCCCATCTCCTACCCTTCCTCTACATATATACCTGAGACAAGCACTATGATTTTGCTCTCCATCCATAGTTATAGTTGTGTACTTAGACTTAGGTAAATGTTATACATATCCAATACTCACCATTGGTTAAAAGGTAAGATTTTTTTAGAAAATATGCATAAATATAATATATCATTCTATATATTCCCATTTTCACTAAATTTTTAAAACTTTATTAATACTTTTAAATATATATTACATTGCATAAAACTACAAAAGTACAAAATGACACACAATAAACTACATTTTCCTCCTACTTCTGAACTTCCATCGCTCAGTTTTTTCCTGAATCCTTTATTTAACTACCGTTAACAGTTTTGGAGATACTTTCCATAAAAACGTAAATGCATGTATGACCTCCCCATTATGCCAAATGTATGTTAAAGTTTAAAATCAGCTCATTGACCATTGGTAGTTATTTCTTACCCAAATTGATTCACTTTTTGCTTTCTTTCCTTATTCTTCTTTTTCAAGCTAGTATATTAATATATTATAGCCACAATATTTAATTTATTTTTATTTTATTATTTTTTAACCTTTCTAAGGCTCAGGAATGTTTAATCAATACTTACTTTTACAGATATATGTTCTAAGACACATTGAGAGAGCACTTATATGACCTATTCTACCCCTTTGTTCTTTCATTTAAACAAAGACCATTTTTAAAAATGATATTGAAAGCCAATGTTGAAAATTCTGTTTCCTTGACAGAACTTCATCTTACATTTGTACTTCAATAATTTTCACATGTCCTATTAATCAAAGAGGCCAGTGCATGACATTTTTCACTTCATAAGTAAAATCCAGATATCTAGACCATCTCAACCTTTAAGTGGTCTTTCCCAAAGAGCCTTTCCTGGGCCCCATATGCCCTGTGGGTTGGAACCATGTCCAGTTACATGATGAAGCCAATGGGGTATCAGAGAGTCCTGGGAAGCCGCTAGCTGGAGGTTGTATTATAGTACTGAGTGGGAACCTGCAGTTAAGCATCCCAACAGTTCCCTGGGGTTCACTGTACTCTTCCATTAAACTTAAGCCTGTGATCAAGGAAAGAGGATCACCATCACACCCTGCATGGAAATTGAGGCTACTCATGTTAGTACACACTCTTGCCTGGTGAAACTGTAAGTGTGGAGGTCCATAACTGGGAGAAGCAAGACGGTAAACAGATCTTGGAGAGAGAGAAATTTTCCTTTTCTTTTTTTTTTTTCCCTTTGAGGAAAGAAAGAGGCTGTTTCCACTCTCTTTGAGAAGCCTCATGGATTCAATAAATCAGATGGATGCCCCAACTTCCCTCTGAGGGTGATGAGTCAACTCAATTGCTCAGGTTCATTTCCATAAAGAAAAGGATAACACCAGTGCGGATTCCCCGTCCTCATCCTCTTTCTTGGCCCCATCCCAGCAAGTCCTCAAGTACCTTTAGATTGAGCTTGCCTTTCTACAAGCTGAATCCACTGGGCTCGCTCTCATTTGCAGGCTCCAGGGTAGAACTAGTGCCTGCCTTTGTAGCTTCCTGCCGAGAACTGCAATAGGTTTTCATGATCTATGTTCCCCTTTCATGCACATTTTGGCTCTATCTATACTGATGCCTGCATTCCTTTTGCACATGCCTTCCTCAGTGGCTGGACAGCTTGTCTAAGTTATTTATCTCACTTCTGTTCTTGTCAATCTCCTGACCTTTATCACCGCTCTTCTATCTTTAGGGGAGTTTCTGTAGGACCTATGTGTCTACTTGTTAAAATGTTCAGAAGTTTTCTAATCTCCAGTTTTCAGTTGCCAACATCATTGGACCCAATCATTTTTTAAATTAACATTGAATGCAGTTACTCACTTCATTCTCCTCCCCCCACCAACTTCTGCTTTTACAAAAGGGTATTCTTTCAAGCCTGGCTTGGTATCATGAGACCCTTCTCCCTTTGTCTGAAATCATCCTTCCTCCCATCTCCACTCTGGCTCCAAAACTGGTCCCTGGATTAGCACCAACAATGCTATTTCCCAGGAATTCTCTGTTGTACTCCCTTCATTTCCTTTGAAGGCTTACTAATACCATACCATGTCTCAACTTTGTTTACTTTTATACCCATATCTTGGAAGACGTATCCTGAGACAAGTGGCAAATACACTATGCTTCTTCTTATTTCTCAAGAAGACAAATTCTAGCACTGAATCATATATAGGAATAAAATACCCTCCATTTTTTTTTCTCCATGATATAAGAAGGCAAAGATAGAAATTAAGAAGCACAAACATGAAGTAAAATGACAATCAGGTCCCCAACTGTTACAGGTTGAATTATTGCCCACCCGCAAAAAAGGTATGTTGAAGTCCAAATCCCCAGTACTTCAGAATGTGACCTTGTTTGGAAATAGGGTTCCTGCAGACATAATTAGTTAAGATGAGGTCATCTTATTAATTAAAGTATTTAAATATCACTGGTGTCATAAGATGAGGACCATGTGAAGACACAGACACAGAAAACATGCCATGTGAAGATGGGGGCAAAAATTGGACTAGACAAGCAAAGAAGGCCAAACATTGCTGGCAGTTACCAGAAGCTAGGACAGAAGCTTGGAACCTATTCTGCCTCAGAATCTTCAGAGGAACCAACCTTGCTGACACACTGATATGGGACTTCTGGCCCGCAGAACTATTGGACAAAAAATTTCTATTGTTTCAGCCATTCAGTTTGTGGTTCATTGTTATGGCAGCCGGGGAAAACTAATATACTAGTTGTGGTTGATGTTCAAAACAAATGGGAGAGATACCATGATTGAATTCATAGATTATTTGATTTATTTACTTGGAGAGTAAGACTGTTAATAACATGAAGGTTAAGTTCTAATTTGCATAAAAATGTATACTGTTCCTTGCGGCCTTGTTCCAGTAGAATGCCATAATTTAGGAAGATCAAATATTATTCTCTATAAAACATTCTTTGCCACATCATAAAAAAAATATTAGATTACTAAACAATCAACTTTTCCAGCGATTTATTTGGTTTCATATAACAGTAAAATACCCAGTACAGGAAAAAATGCATTTTATTGTGGCTAGATGATAAACTTTTTGAATTGAATTTGTAATATAACTAGTTTGTCATTTGTAAAACAAACAAACAAAAAATGCTTAATTGGGGAACAGTGTGTTTTTCCAGGACCCATCAGCTCCAAGTCATATAGTCGTTTCAATTTATTGGGTTATTGGAAAAATCATGATGTATTTTTCTATGTTTTTCGTTGCAAAAATCCATCATGACCTTTCTGACAACCCAATAGTTGTGGAGGGTACAGTTCAGTGGCCAATGTGGGGATCGAACCAGCAACCTTGGTGTTATGAGCACTGGTCTCTAGCCAACTGAGCTAACCGGCCACCCCTATAATCTTTTGTTTTGATTTAACTTGCTTCAACACACATTCTTGAAACATATGCAAAATAGTTTATAATTTGACTTTTAAAAACTTTAGAAATGTAAATAATATTAATTCTTAGTCAATCCAGCCTTTTTTTTACTATAAACTTACTGAAAGATTTTTTCCTATTGGCAGCTCAGCGGCTGTTCAGCTCGGGCTGGACTCGAACCGCAGTTGCTCAGAGCTCAATCTCTTGAGAGAGCTCTTAACCAACTGAGCCACTCGGCCGGCCCGAGATTTTTTTTTTTTAATCTGTGATCTTGCATGCATATTTATGTGATGGTTGCTCATTTCTCCTTTTCTGTACCCTGTCCAGAGAATGGGCCCTTAATGAAGCTAGTGCAACAGCTGACGTTCCTTGAAGACTTACTATGTGCCTATCGCAGTGCTAAGGCTTTAAATATTGTTGTACTAAACAGTAAACTCAAAAGATTTGGTGGCATAGGCACTGATTATTCCAGAGATCTACACATAAATCACCAAATCACCAATTCCATGCAATATTGAATTGGAGGCCACTTCAAACCACACGATTGATACCAGATTAATGTTTTTTTTTAATATTCCAATGTATTTTTATGATGAATACCAGACAGTTTGTTATTCCAAGGTAGGATTTCTCTTGCTTTATAGACATAGCTTGAATTTAGTACAGCAACTGTGAGACTTGGAATTCTCCTTCTGACCACTAAACTCATTTTGCAATGTGCAATTGCCAATAGCTGGCAGTCATATAGTTTTGAACTGATATTTAAAAACATTTGTCAATTTGGGCCCAAAATCATTAAATATAAGAAACATATTTATTCATTTACCCTTTCTCCAGAAGAACTTGCAGAATTCTTCATAGGATGACAACAGGAAATTAAATAAAATCCAAATCACATGTTTGTTTTTTATTTTTTTTTAATGTTTGGGAATGCTCACTTATATTACTGTTCAGATTCATTTCTTTATTCTAAAACTGACATAAGTTCTAAGGAACAAAATATCCTATAGTTTCCCTTCACAAGTATGTGCCAATATTCAGCAACAAAAAAATTCACCTCTACTAATTTGGCCTTAAGTAAATTATATTTATCAGAACTAAATAGAAATTGATGGCCAGATTTGGGTCTAGGTGGCTTAAGGGAATCATAGTTATAAAACATGTTTCAGTAATTTATTTCTTTATGACTAGATCAGGATTTTTCTAAGTTTAATTGTCTCTCATGGTTGATTTGTTTGATCTGCATTAATATTGTCTTTCCAGGTCACCAAGATTGCAACATAGAAGGCTCCAAAATTCCCCTCCTCCAATGAATGCTCTGAATATACAGCCACACATGGAGCAATTCCTTCTCAGAGAAATCCAGAGCCTAACTGAGTGACTCCTACACACTGGGTGACAGAGAAAATATCTACAATGAAATGGGTAGAAAAGCCCGAGACAGCCTCACTGGCAACTCCACCCTTGGCACAGTGCCATACAATCAGAAGGGAACTTGCAACCCCCACCTTCTCCCTAAGAAGTGAAGGGTTAGACCACACATCCGGCACTCCAACTTTTAAGGCTGCACCTAAGGGATGGGCCCCCAAATCACCTACCTCAGAAAGCCAACAGGGCTTGTGTTCATGAATCTCACAGGGCTATAGCAAACAAGGAAGTAGTTAATGGGCATAAGAGACTCACCATGACTATACCCCCAATGCCCAGTGCAGATGGAGCAGGCAAAAACACTTGTCTCCCAGTCTTTCCCTGGAAGGAGTATGGCTGCATACATTATAAACTGATGCCTATAGGTCTGGATTCTTATTAACATGCATCTAGGTGCTGACTGAGATCCTATCTGGAGTCCAAAAGAGCCAGTGAGCATTCCCCTCCCCCTTCTCCCACAATAAGACCATGTTGCCAGCATATCCCTGAAAGGAGCGTATCTACACATCTGGCACACCAATTGCTATGGCTGCCACCCAAGGGACTGGCTCCTAAATCACCTAGCTCTGAGTCTGAATGGGGGTTGGCATTCATGAGTCCCCAGGACCACACAAAACAAAAGGATTCTTTTTGGGTGAACAAGCACTCCCAGTTACTATGCCCTCTGGCTCACCATCGAGTGTGTAAGTACCCAGCCTCCCTTTGTCCCTGATAGGGGCTAATGTGCATGTCTAATATCCTGACTTTCCAAACTTTAGGAACACACACGTAGTGAAAGTGAAGGGATGGAAAAATATATTCCATGCAAATGGAATTCAAAAGAAAGCAGGAGTAGTTATACTTATATCAGACAAAATAGATGTTAAGCCAAA
This sequence comes from Hipposideros armiger, assembly GCF_001890085.2. Taxonomy (NCBI): domain Eukaryota; kingdom Metazoa; phylum Chordata; class Mammalia; order Chiroptera; family Hipposideridae; genus Hipposideros; species Hipposideros armiger. The sequence goes on from NW_017731583.1 coordinate 566,606, forward strand.
GACTGTAATAAGAGGGGGGGAAATCATTATATAGCAGTAAAAAGGTCACTTCATCAAGAAGATATAACAATTGTACATATATCTGCACCTAACACTAGAGCACTGAAATATATAAAACAAGTAAGTATTAACAGATATGAAGAGAGAAATGAAAAGCAATCAATAATAGTAAGGGACTTCAACATGTCACTTACAACAATGGGTAGATTATCTACACAGAAATTAATAAGGAAACATTAGATTTAAATGACATGTTATACCAGATATAGAGAACATTTCATCCAGCAGCAGCAGTATACACATTCTTCTCAAGCACATATGAAACATCCTCCAGGGTACATCATACGTTAGACCACAAAACAAGTCTTCATAAATTTAAGAAGACTGAAATCATATTTCATCTGTTTTTATGGCTGAATCAGCCATAAAAACAGATGAAATATTGCCATTTGCAACAATATGGGTGGATCTTGAAGGCATTATGCCAAGTAAAATAAGTCAGATGGGGGGAAAAAAGCTGTATTATTTCACACATAAAACAGAAAAGAAATGAACAAAACAAAAACAAACTCATAAAGACAACAAATTGGTAATTGCTGGAAGGAGAGGTGGGTGGTGACAGATGGAACTAAACTTTTGGTGGTCAGCATGTTATAATGCATACAAATATCAAGTTATAATATTATATACCTAAAACTTATATAACATTATTAACGAGTATCACCTCAATAAAAAACAAGAAGACTGAAATCATATCAAGCATCTTTTCTAGTCACAATGGTATGGGACTAGAAATCAGTTACTAGAAGAAAACTGGAAAATCCCCACATATGTAGAAATTAAACAACATGCTCCTGAACAACCAAGGGGATAAAGAAGAAATCAAAAGAAAAAAAAATCTTGAGAGAAATAAAAAAGGAAATAACAACAAACCAAAGTTTATGGAATGTAGCAAAAGAAATTCTAAGAGGGATATTTACAGCAATAATGGCCTACATTAAGACAAAGAAATAATTGAACCTAAGTATCTATCTCAAAGAAATAGAATATGAAGAACAAAATACTCCCAAAGATAATAGAAGGAAGGAAATAAGAAACATCAGAGCAGAAATAAATGAAATGGTAATTATAAAGATAATAGAAAATATCAATGAAACTAAGAGATGTTTTTATTAAGATAAACAAAATTGACAAACATTTGCTAGACTACCTAAAGGAAAAAGAAAGGAAACTCAAGTAAAATAAGAAAAGAAAGTGTAAGAGGAGACATTAAAACTGATAATGCAGAAAAACTAAGGGTCATAAGAAAATATCATGAACAATTATACACCACCAAATTTGATAAACTGTAAAAAGTGGATAAATTCCTAGAAATATATAATCTACCAAAACTGAGTCATGAAGAAATAGAAATTCTGAACAGACCAACTACAATAAAGAGATTGAATCATGAATCAAAAATCTCCCAACAACAAAAAAAAGCCCAGGATCAGAGAGCTTCTTTGGTAAATTCTACCAAACATTTAAGAAAGAATTAATAGCAATCCTTTTCAAACCCTTCCAATAAATAAAAGAGGAAGGAACACTTCCAAACTCATTTTACAAGGCCAGCATTATCCTAATACCAAAGCCAGACAAGAACATTATGAGAAAAGAAAATTGCAGGCCAATATCCCTGATGAATATAAATGTAAAAATTATCAACAATAAATTAGCAAACAAAATTGACACTAACATTAAAATAATCATACACCATGATCAAATGGGATTTATTCCAGGAATGCAAGTTTTGTTTAGTGTATGCAAATCAATAAATGTAATACACTATAGTAACAAAATCAATGATAAAAATTATATGATGATCTCAATAGATGCAGAAAAAGCATTTGTTAAAATCTAATGTTGCTTCATGATAAAAACTCTCAACAAACTGGCTATAGTAGGAGTGTACTTCAACATAATAAAGACCATATATGACTAACTCACAGCTAACATCATACTCAATGTGAAAAACTGGAAGCTTTTCCTGTAAGATCAGGAAGAAGACAGCAATGCCCACTCTAACTACTTTTATTTAGCATAGTACTGGCGGGTCTTACCAAATAGGTAGTCAAGAAAAAAGGATTAAAAGGCATCCAAATCAGAAAGAAAGAAGGAAAACTCTCTCTGTAGATACTATTATTGTATATATAGAAAATCCTAAAGATTCCAACCAAAAACTGTTAAAACTAATGAACAAATTCTGTCAAGTTTCAGAATATAAAATCTATGTATAAAAATCAGTTGTCTTTCTATACACTAACAACAAACTATTAGAAAGAGAAATTAAGAAAGCAATTGTATTTAACCCGAAGGGAATAAAATACCTAGAAATCAATTTCACCAAGGAGGTGAAAGATCTGGACACATCAAAACTGTAAGACATTGATCAAAGAAATCGAAGAACATAAATAAATTGAAAGATTCCCTGTGTTCATGGATTGGAAGAATTAGTATTGTTAAAATGTTTATGCTACCGAAAACGATGTGCAGATTCAGTGCAACCTGTATTAAAATTCTAATGACATTTTTCACAAATAGAAAAACAATCCTGGAATTTGTGTGGAACCACAAAAGACCCTGGATAGCCACAGCCATCTTGGAAAAGAAGAACAGAGGTATCATAATTCTTGATTTCAAACTATATTACAAACCTATAGTAATCAAAGCAGTATGCTATTGGCATAAAAACAGATGCATAGAGCAACAGGACAGGATAGAGAGTCCCCAAATAAACCTATAAACATATAGTCATTTAATTTTCAGCAAAAGGGCCACGAATGTACAATGGGTAACAAATAGTCTTTTTTTACAAATGGTGCAGGGAAAACTAGATATCCACAAAGACAAGAATGAAACTGGACCACTATCCCCTATCTTACACCATATACAAAAAAAAACCCTGAAAATGGATTTTAGGCTTAAATGTAAAGCCTGAAACCATAACACTCCTAGAAGGAAACATAAACAGTAAGCTTCTTGACATTGGTCTTGGCAATGTTTTTCATGGATTTGATACCAGAAGCAAAAGCAACACAAGCAAAATAAATAAGTGAGGCTACATCAAACTATAAAACTTCTGCACAGCAAAGAAAATCATCAACAAGATGGAAAGACCATCCATAGAATGGGGAAAAATATATGCAAACCACTTATCCAATAAGGGGTTAATATTCAAAATATTCAAGGAACTCATAGAACTCAGTAACAACAAAACAATAAAATAATTCAATTGGAAAAAAAATGGGCAGAGAATCTGAACAGACATTCAAAGGAGACACACAAATGGCCAGCTGGTAAATTGAAAGGTACTAGACATCCCTAAGCATCAGAGAAATGCAAATTGAAACCACAATGTGATATCACCTCATATCTGTTAGAATGGTTATTATCAAAGAGACAAGAAATAACAGATATTGGTGAGGATGTTGAGAAAAAAGAACCAATTTGCACTCTTGGTGGAAATGTAAATTGGTGCAGCCCCTATGGAAAAGTATGGAGGCTTCTTAATAAATTAAAAATAGAATTACCATATGACCCAGCAATCCCTTTTCTGATTTATATACAAAGGAAATGAAATCACTATCTCAAAAAGATATCTGTACTCCCATATTCATTGCAGCATTAGCAACATTAGCTAACATATGGAAACAACCTAATTGTCAACAGATGAATGGATAAAGAAAATACATTATAATATGGCATAACACACACACACACACACACACACACACACATGCACACACTCCCACAGAATAAAATATTAGCTGTAATAAAAAAAAAAGGAAATTCTGTCATGTACAACATTGATGAACCTGGAGGGCATTATGCTAGGTTAAATAAAGCCAGACATAAAATCACAAATACTGCATGGTATCATTTATATGTGGAGTTAAATAAATAAATAAATACATCAGCCTGGGTGTTGGGAAAAATGGGAACAGGTAAAAGGGTACAAACTTTCAGCTGTAAGATAAATAAGGCATGAGAATCTAATGTATAACATCATGGCTATGGATGGTAATTCTATATTGTATAATTGAAATTTGCCAGAAAAGTAGACCTTCAGTGGTCTACACAAAAAAAGGTAAGTATCTGAAGTGATGGATATGTTAATTAACTCAGTGGTGAGAATCACTTTACAATCATCATGTTGTACATTTTAAATAGATTACAATTGTATTTGCCAATTATACCCTAATAAAGCTGAAAAAAGAAAAAAATGTCTTAGTATTCTAATGGCTTCATGAGGTCAGTTTTCCTAAGCACTGATGGAATTCAGCCATCTAGTGTTTTCTATTTCAAATAATGATTTTTACATATAATTATGTTTATTTCTCATACTGAGAAATGTTGAAATATTTGTAGTAGTTATACAGCTAATAAGTGATAAAACTGGAGCATGGATTCAGTTAGCGATTCTATACTAAACTTTCTGCATCACATCATGTTACTGCTCTCTTCTCTGTTACTCCCACTCACATTTAGCCATAAAATCTAGCATAGTGCTTTTCATAAATGCACAAAAAAATATTGGAGAATGAAAGAGACCTTAAGATCATCTCTTTCTTTCAGCAGGTAAAAATTATAAATGGCATTTCAAATTATTTTTGCTGGCAGGCAATATTCAGGAAAGTATTAAACCAAGAGCCAAGCTAAAGTGTCAAGCTCTTGTTATCAGGACAACTAAAACATTATGGAAACAAATTCTTGGTTTTGAGAGTTTTATGGCATGAGATCTCATTATTATAAACCAAGATTTTAAGACAAAGAGACTATCTTGTCCCCCACAATTAAATAAATGTATTTGTCACAAAGTATTTATTTTCTTTCAGCTTCTTCCAGGTTTTATGAAGCTTCCTGAACCATAGTCATTCTAAAAACATATCACGCATTTAAGGAAATAATAAGAAGTTAAATTATAATTTATTTTAAATATTGCATGACATCCTGGTTTGTTCTTCCTGCTGATTTTTATTATCCTTGGAATATAAAAGACTGTCTGCATGACTCTGAAAAAATTTAGAACAAAAGTCAGTAAAGAAAAAAAAATGGCAATCACTGGATTTAGGAAACTGAGTCATCTGAAAGGATCATAAACACCACCTGCTTTTCAGCTGCAAATGTAGGTCAGGTCACAGGATGGAGTGGGAATTCTGATTTTATGTATAGCTAAAAAGAAGCAACAGTAAGCAATTGGTTTGCTTCTTTTTCTCTATCTCTGTGATTCTGTGTTTCAAGTTTTAAAGAGATTTGAAGTATCACTAAAATTGTATTGAGAGTTTTCCTTGAGTGTGAGACAACAAATGTGTATTGTTTTAAGCCACTACATTTTGGAGTAATTTGTTACATAACAATAGATAAATAACACAAGCAGTAATTCTGCTGACAAAACCATGATTAAGGTCTATTTCTCAACCCAAGGATACTGTTTCACATGGTTTCTAGGAATCCAACATTAAGTTTAGAAAAATAGAGATGAACAGAGTTCAGGGGCCAGGAAGTAAAACACAGAAATCTTCAGGCTTAGAAACTATGCCAGAATGAGACTTTTAGCTCTGTTTACCCAAATATAGAACTGGCTTAACAAGATGATTGCTGAGTTTTCAGAAAATGTTATAACCAAAGTACTCCTAAATCTGGCAAGCACCAGCCATTTAACCCCTAAAGCAACCCTCAGGCCCCAAACTCATAAGCAGAAAGTGGGCTAAGAACTGTGCAACCCCAAAGAAGTCAAATTCTCCAATGTCATACTTAGGGTCATCATGGAAGACAGTAGGCCAGGAATGCAATAGACAAGGGACTTTCTTCCAGAGAACAGAATCTACAGCTTTCATTTAGAAGATAAGGTAACAGAAAACATCTAATCAGAACAGCAAAAAGAATCCCCAAAAAATGAGGATAGTTTAAGGAGTCTCTGGGACAACATCAAGCATACAAACATGTGCATGATAGGGATATCAGAAGGAGAAGAGAGAGAATTAAAAACCTATTTGAAGGAATAATGATGGGAAACTTCCCTAATCTGATAAAGGAAACAGACATACAAGCCTAAAAAGCACAAAGAGTCCCAAACAAGATGAACCCAAAGATGCTCACACCATGACACATCATAATCAAAATGGCAAAGGTTAAAGGCAAAGAGAGACTCTTAAAAGTAGCAAGAGGAAAGCAGCTAGTTACCTACAAGGGAGATTCCATTAGACTGACGGCTGATTTCTCAACAGAAACGTTAGAGGCCAAAAGAGACTGGCATGAAATATTCAAAGTGATGAAAGGTAAGGACCTACAACCAATACTACTCAACCCAGCAAAGCTATCATTATTCTAGAATCAAAGGGGAGATAAAGAGCTTCCAGGCAAGAAAAAGCTAAAGGAGTTCATCACCACCAAGCCAGTATTACTGAAATGTTAAAGGGATTTCTTTAAAAAGAAGAAAAAAAATCAAAAATATGAGTAATAAGATAGCAATAACTACATATCTATCAACAATTACTTTAAATGTAAATGGGTTAAATGCTCCAACCAAAAGATAGGGTGGCTGAAGAGATAAGAAAACAAGACCCTTACATATGCTGCCTACAAGACACTCACTTTAGATCAAAAAAGAAACACAGACTGAAAGTTAAGGTATGGAAAAGGTATTTCATGAAAATGGAAATGGAAAAAAAAAAACTGGAGTAGCAATACTTACACCAGACAAAACAGACTTTAAAACAAAGCCTATAACAAGAGACAAAGAATGACCCAGTAATCCAACTTCTATGAATATAATCAAAGAAACCCAAAACACTACTTTGAAGGGACATGTGCATCCATGTGTTCCTTGCAGCATTATTTATAATGGCCAAGATGAAAGCAATCTGGGTGTCCATCAATGGAGAATAAATAAAGAAGAGGTGGTGCATATATACAATGGAATATTATTAAGCCGTAAAAAAAGAATGAAATCTTGCCATCTGCAACAACATGGATGGACCTAGAGGGTATTGTGCTGAATGAAGTAAATCAGACAGAAAAACAAGTGCCATTGATTTCAATGATATGTGGAATCAAGTGAACAAGATAATTGAACAAACAAAACAGAAACAAACACGTAGATACAAAGAACATTTTGAGGGCTGCCAGATGGGAGGGGGTTGAGGGATGGGTGGGAAAGGGGAAGGGAGTAAGAAGTATAAATTGGTAGTTACAAAATAGTCATGTGATGTAAAATATAACATAAGGAATATAGTCAATATACTGTAATAACTATATATGGTGTCAAGTGGGTTCTAGATTTATCAGGGTGATCACCTCGTAAGTTATATAAATGTCTAATCACTCTCTTGTACACCTGAAGCTAATATAATATTGTATGTCAACTGTAATTGAATTTTTTTTTAAATTATTAAACCAAAAAAAAAGAAAAAGATGAGTTACCCTTCCTCTTTCCCTAAGGAGATTTTTTTCAACTACTATCTTCAATATTTTGACTTAACAGCATATGAAAATGATATAGACCATTGACTGCTATGTCCTTTCAATTGCTGAATTTTCTAAAAGGGAATTTTTATGGTGGTGATCGTTTTTCTACTTCACCATCATATTGGCTGGGTTGGTGGTGATACATAACTTGTATTTAAAGTTTAGAGCATACTGGATTATGGGGATTTACAATAAACCTGATGGAAATGACTACACCTCGTTAAGACTGTGAACTTTTGGTTGGAAGCATTAACAACACAAGGCTTTGGGTTTGCCTGTGTTGATGAAGAGTGTGTGTCTTCTATGTATGGGAAAACAAGAACATCTGCTGGCCAAATGAAGTGTACTGTGTTTACCCTTTTACTCTGGTCAAATAACTACACATTAAGTAGAACGACCATAAAAATAAAATAAGTCTACATCAGTAGTAGAACCACCACATTAAAAATCCTACACCCTCCGTATTCTATCAAATGAATAGAAATGCCTTGAACTACGTACCAGAGTTAGGCAAATGACACTATCAGAGGGCACAATCCCCACAAAACATCTCTCACTTCAGGCACCAGGTGCAAGTTTGGGGATCCTCTGGGCCGTCTTTATTTCAGACCAGCTGGCTACAAATCCGAGGTTACCACAACCACCTTTGGGTTCAATAATTCACCAGAAAGACTCACAGACCTCTCTGAATATGCTTATAATCACAGTCACATTTATTATAGGCCAAGGATACAAATTAGAACCAGACATAGGAAAAGACATATAACACAAAGTCGGAAAGAATTCCACGCATAAAGTTTCCACCATCCTCAGGATTGGTTAACCTCTGCATTAATGTATGATAATATGCCAATATTGTATTAAAATATACATGTGCATGTGTAAATTCCATTTAATAAACAAATACTTGTTAAGCACCTTATATGTTCCAGGCATTATCTAGATCTTAGAAGACAATTTTGTGCGTGTGTGTGTGGAGTGGGAGTGGGGGGAGGGGAAGTTCTCATGTTTTTTCAAGGCTCCTGGGAAGAAATATTGACAGCTTTTTTTTTCAACGAGACTCTATTGTCAAGCAAGCAGCCTTGAAAGAAAAAGTGTCTTCTTTCAAGGCAGAAGGTAGATTCATTTT
>NW_017731583.1:581220-582126 GCF_001890085.2 Hipposideros armiger
GTTTGAGCTCTGAGCAACAGCGGTTCGAGTCAGCCCGAGCTGAGCAGCCGCTGAGCTGCCAACAGGTGGCAGGATGGCTCAGCTATAAAAAAAAAAAAAAAAGTTTCTTTCTTAAACACTCATTTCCTTCCTTCCTTCCTTCCTTCCTTCCTTCCTTCCTTCCTTCCTTCCTTCCTTTTTATTTTCCCCCCTGTCAATTTCTCAGAAAGAGCATATGATTTAGAAAGAGAAGCTCTGGGTTCACATCCAGGCTTTAAGTTTACAAACTATATGGTCTTGGGCAAATTACTAATTTCTCTCCAGATGGTTTCTCTTATATTATAGAATCGCTAAGATATCTTCACATTATACTATGATGTATTTATAAGTGCTTTGTAATCCATACAGACACATAAAAATGTTAACTAGATAATGAGACAGAGACAATAGGCTGTCCATCAAAATTGCCTTTCCGCTTCTGCTGTATTGTGCTGTATTCTGCTTAATGGAACCAGGGGCTCCATTGCCAAGACCACCTTGCAGCTAGCTATGTCCTTGTGAATAGTTCCTATAGGCAGAATGAAAATTATGTGTGCCACTTTCTGACCAACGTGATAACTTTGTGCATCCTCCATGCTCTTTCTCCTTCCATAAACTAGATTAAAAATGGTTATGGCCCCAGGAACTGACTGAAGATGGGAGAAGCTTGGGTCCCTGAATCACAAAACAGTAAAGAACTGTCCACGAATCAGATAGTCACACCTGGCACTGTTACTGTAGGGATAAAAATAATCTTCTCTTATGTCAAGCCACTATACATTTCACATATATATTTTATCACAGCTTAGCATGCCCCTACTAATATAAAAATTTATATCTTTGGGCCGGCCGAGTGGCGCGATGGTTAAGAACTGACTTGGGACGCCA
>NW_017731583.1:582250-586923 GCF_001890085.2 Hipposideros armiger
CAAGCAGCCTTGAAAGAAAAAGTGTCTTCTTTCAAGGCAGAAGGTAGATTCATTTTAAGTCCATGATTTTAAAGAAAATGCTTCCTCTGGGGCAGAGATTGGGCACAATCTTATAAAATTGAGAGTTATTAAGTTCAGAGTTTTTCAGATATGATCAAGCACTGTAAGTTGAGCATCTAACTGGGCCCACTTCCACATCACATCTGTGGGATTTGAGGAACAGGAAGCAAGAGAAACCAATAAAAATATGACACCCACGCTGTCTGCTGTGCCGTAAGGAGTGAAGTCCTTTGTCTCTGACCCAGAAGCCTCATGCTTTCTGCCAACATCCCCAACTGTGGAAGCCAACTTGCCAATTTGCGATTGGTTAAAATCTCAAAAGTCTTCATAATTCTTGACACTAGGTACTACAGGTAAAGTGGTAAACAAAACAGACAATAACCACAGGGCTGATGTAAAATATAACATAATGTATCGCTGATGGATTTTATACATGCATTTGTTTATGTGAATATGTAGACTCTGTACTTCTATTTCCTTACTTCTAATTTACTCCTCATTGGATTCCTGGCCACTGTCACTCTAATTAAATCACTCTTTTGAAGGTCATCAATGGCTTCCTAATTGCCAAATCTAATCATCTATGTTGAGCCTCATTCGTCCGGACCTCCTCACAGTTTTGGGCATGTTGCTCATTTCTCTATCTTGAAATCTCAGCTGATTCTGAAAAGGCTTCTATGAGATCCAGTGAAACTAGTCTAGTAGTTTCATCTTTTCAATAATTACATACTAATCCACAACATATGGCCCTAATAAGAAGACATGTATACACTGGATTTTATGTCATTTTAGATGAGACTGAAAACTGTGTATCCCACATTCCCCTTCCCTATATGGCTCTAGATTTGATTTGGATAAAAGAGGAGCTTATTTGAGTGAGGAAGCTGATAATCTTGGAAGGTGGTTTCAGGAGGACAGGGTGATGAAAAATCACAGAGGTAATCACTGGACTCCAGTTTCAGCTCATCTCTCTATTGTTTTCACCAACCAACAGCAGCCCCAAGCCAACCACCAAGCTATACCAAGGTGGTAGCTTCCACAGGCCACCCCTCAAACCTCTAGCCCCGCCCCCATATAAAGTCCCAATTCAGTAGCCCCAATTCAGTAGCTAGATATGCACATTTTCTGAAACTTTTCTACAAGTTCTGACCTACCCACTCCCAACCGGCTTTTATTGGTGAGTGAGTTTTACTGAATTTCACTTCCTTGTTCCAAACCTCCCTATCTATGCCCAATACTTTCTACATATTTGTAAGCTTTGATTTCTGTAATAAGTGTCTTCTGCCCATAAAACTTTTAGTGTTCCTGATTATGGGCTGAACTCTAAAGGACACATGTGTTAGATTAAAATGAAGTGATTATTCTTAAAAAATAAACCACATTTTCACATTTTATGGGTAAAACCTGGGTGTTCCTGTCCATAGTTCTCAGAATGAAATACAAGGGACTTACTTATTCAAGAATATGTCTGTATCTTTGAAATTTCTAAAAGTAAGCTGTATGATTAGACTATGACATGAGTGCAAATAGACTCAAGAGTGTCTACTTCAGTCACGTATTTAGACTTCTGCTATGGACTGAATTGTGTCCCCCCACTCCCAAATTCATATGTTGAAGGCTTAACCACCAATGTGACTACATATGGAGACAGTGCCTTTAGAAGGTAGGTAGAAGTTAAATGAGTCCCTAAATGTAGGGCCTTAATCTGACCAGATTGTGGCCTTATTAGGAGAGAGAGAGTGGGAGAGAGAGAGAGAGATCTCTTTCTCTCTGTCACATAAGAACACAGTGAGAAAGTGGGTGCCTACAAACTAGGAACAGAGCTCTCACTACAACCAAGCTGTCATCCTGATCTTGAACTTCCAGTCTCCAGAACAGTAAGAAAATAAATTTCTGTTGTTTAAGCCACCCAGTCTATGGATTTTGTATGGCAGCACAAGCTGTCTAAGACATATTCTATATAACATCAGCCTCAGTTTGTCTGTAGAATCCACCTCAGATGTCCTGCCTTATATAACATTTTTGGGCAGGATTTTTGGGATAGGCATTCAATTTGCATGGAGATTTTCAGCCAATTTTTCTATAATCATTACCACCCCCCACTCCCTGACCTAGACCTGCTAATAATATGGTGCCTCCATATCATGCTCTTTGTGGGCTTTTTAGGATTATTGAAATCTCACTTATAGTAATGGGTCCTTTCCTATACTCTCTAACCTCATGGGTTCCATCTTCTTTTAATGCTTTCAGAGGAAATGAGAAGGAAAAGATAAATGTGAGACTATCTTGCTTAACCAGCAGTCCTAATTTGATACAGAACAGACTTTTTAAATCATAATTTATTTGAATAACAAGAAATGGAATATTTTATTAAAATCTGGGTAATAAAAATGCACTGCTTCAAGTGTTATATGACTTTGACTGATTTCTTAGTATAATACAAATTAATTTGGGAACAATTATGTAACTTTGGAAGCCATGCCTTTCAATAAAGGACCTCTTTATTATCCTTTGTGACCTGTAAGAATGAACATGATTACCAAGAAATCCAAGCCACTTCTAGGATATGACCAACAAACTGGAGGAGTCTGACTTTTTGTGCACTGGGCTTTTCATTGTGGTGTTCAGCGTGGAACAAACAGGAAAGAGGCATACACATCCTCGTGCTTGCAGTCAAGGAGTTGGCATTCGGTGTTCTCGGCAGGCTTCAAGGTCCTCTGGGCTGGATCCAAGCAGCACAAACTCATAGCTAGATCATGGAAGCAAGACACCAGAGTTTTATTTCTAGGTCCAACATTTTAGTACAATCAAATGGAATGCAGCATTGAAATATGAAATGTAATGTTTCAGCTAAATCAATGTTCAGGTTGGCAACTTATTCCATGCAGCCTGTTCAGAATTGAGGAATTTGCTATTGTCTAGACCACGCTTCAGACGGTGAGCCACAAATCCCAATGTAGAGGCTATTCTGTTGTTACATAACTTGAATAAATTTCTCCTCCCAAAGTAATTTAAGAAAAATGCAAGAATAATAAATCTGTAATAAAGTTCTAACTCATGTCAAATAAAATGTATTTGTAATCATATATTGTGACAGATGGCCAAATTCAAAACATCCTTGATATTAAGAAAACCAAAATCAATCTTATTGTGTACAGGAAACTGTCAAGCTAACAAAGACACTATTACACATCATTTGTTAATTAACTGTGTGCCAAATCCAGTATTTAAAATTAATCAAACCCACAATATATAAGATAAAAGTAATGCTAGTCTAAGGGAATCAAAGTTACTCACAAAAGAATTTTAATTTGTATAAATAGATAGCAAGTTTTCATCTACACACAGGTAATTTATAATAGCAATTGCAAATATCATTAGGCCAATAAGACTGTACAAAGAAAGTGATGGATTTTTTATCTTCTTTTTTTAGTCAGCAGTTAATCATTAAGACATAATAATACCACCAAAAAATGATTATTTTGTGCAGCTCATTAAATACAGTTCACTCTTAATAAGTTAGAAAATATCATTTCCAAATAGTTAAAGGATATTCGGATCATTTTCAATAATAAAAAATAAGAAAAGCCAAAGAATTTATAAGACCTTTCCCACAAAAATAAAGAGCCAACTGGCAGTAACATGGTCCCGTGGAGGAACAGACCGTCAGAAGTTTTCTCGTCCTGCCAACAAAGTTAGAAAGTTATCACCAATAATAATTTGGCCCAGGAAATAAGCTCAAATTGCATAAACTATGATAGAAAAAAAAGTGTATATGCTATTAATTCCTTTAAACTATGTTAAGATTATTAATTTATACTGAAGTTGAATGAGAGATTGGAAGAGATGATCTCAAAGCTCTTTCCTAACTTTAAATTTTATGATTGTATGAATGTCTAGTAGATTGGGAGTACACTAAAGATAAATCAGACTAAAACAATAAAACTTCCTCCATAATGCTCACTATATTTATTTGATTTTTGAAAAGCACACACAAAAAAAGAGGAAAATTTATCTTCATTGAACTTTCTTTTTATGTCTTTTCAATACTGGAACAGTTAGTACAGACTTTCCTTTCAAGCAGTTATGTCTCAATGACTTTTAAAAATAGGAGAAGAATAAATGACTATCTAATGTGAAACAATTTCCCAATATACACTGCACAATAGAAAATTTGATTTTGAAGTCTTAAGTAAACCTCTAAATAAATCTATTATTCAGAGGCTTGCACATATGAACTGTGAGTTCCCATTCACAAAATTTTTTATTCCTTTCAATTAAAAGAAAAAGGTTATAATTGAAGACTGATCAATTTTAAAGTTATGAAAGAAAAAAATACACCCATGTTAAATTTACTAACGAGATTAGATTCTACAACTTTATTATTGTAAGGAAAATATGACATTAAGCTGTCTGAGATTTATGGCCAAGTATTACTCATCAAAAATTCATTAGATATTTATTAAGTGATTTGAAGGTATTAACTTCAAAACTTGTATCATTTTAAACACTCATTTCCGGGCCGGCTGAGTGGCTCAGTTGGTTAAGAGCTCGCTCAAGAGTTTGAGCTCTGAGCAACAGCGGTTCGAGTCAGCCCGAGCTGAGCAGCCGCT